>NC_139955.1:38257818-38497818 GCF_963454915.1 Gymnoscopelus microlampas
TGTAACTTCCCATAGGAAGCAAGCGTCATGTGGGTGTTAGCAAAGCTAGCGCTAGCTTGGCGCTGTTCTGTAGCCACTGAACTTGCCCGGTGGTACCTATCGTCTTTTTAATGAAGCCATTTATGTAATTTGATAATGATTTATTTCCCCCAATGCATCGATGATGTGCGATTATTAGTGTATTGGCAGAAACGAGGAAGCTCACCATTGTCTGTAACGTTTGCAGATACCAATGGCTTCACGATTTGTTTATTTTACTGGTCTTGTATACAAGTTCACGAGGATAACATAATTTGGGTCTTGGGTCCTCAAAAGTCAACATAATAGATGATAAAGAACACAAGTAGTGATGTAAAACAAGAACAAACTAAGTATGGACACAAATCATAGCACACATAGATGTGCTTGAGAGAGCTGTTTGCATAGGTCCTACTTATAAAACGTATATATATTTATACATATATTTATGCATTATTTCAATGTTTTACATGCAATATACATTAACAAATCTGTATGAGCATTTATGTGTATATGTTTGTGTGCAAACTTAATATGTAAATTGCCAGGTGTGAGTGTGATAGAATATTATATTAGGTGTGTGAGAGGTACAACTGTGCTTAGAAAGCAATGAATAAACTTGATGACCTTGAAGTTATTACATTTTAAAGTAGCTGTGATGTAGGCAGATAACTATGAACCATGTGACATAATTGTCATGCATAGATCATCATGAACCATGTGTGTAACATTAGTAGATGCTATGTCGTCATGAACCCTCTGTGTGATGTCAATGTATGTGTATTAATGACGGGTCATCATCATGAATCATGTGTAACCCTGGTTCTGTCCTCTGATGCTTGTCTTCCAGGTCAACGTACCAAAGACCCGCAGGACTTACTGCAAGAAGTGCAAGAAGCACCAGCCTCACAAGGTTACCCAGTACAAGAAGGGCAAGGATTCCGTCTACGCACAGGGTGAGTAAACATCCTTACTGCACAGAGCCATGACTGGATGTGTAATGATGAAATGAGTTGAGCCCAGAACTGCTGTTGACTAAACTGCTCATGTGTTCTACAGGTAAAAGGAGATACGACAGGAAGCAGTCCGGCTATGGAGGTCAGACAAAGCCTATTTTCCGTAAAAAGGTAAGCCGGACTTGAATTGCTGTTGTGGTGATTGTCTGTCTACTTGTTTTTATATTCTACTACTGCTGGGACACTTAACCCATTAAAAGTAGGAAAGCGTCTGTCATTCTATACTGTGGCTATTCAAAAATAGCAGATCTAAAAGCTCACAGCACATCACTTTGTGTCGCGCTATGAGCTTGTACATCTGCCATTTAAAAAAAAAAAATCTTTGAATATACATTATTTAAAGCAAACATTTTTTTATTCAAATCTTTGCTTCTGGGGGTCCCTGGAACAAAATACTTTGAGATGGGTCTGCAGCCAAACGCATATAATTTTGGGGGTTCTTGATATGAAAACATTTGAGAATCACTGATATAGCAACATAAGTTTTTCATAAAACTGTTAGACTTTTAGAATAATGGTAATTCTCATAATAACATATTCAACCTATACATTGTGCTGGATATGGATAGGATGTATCATTTGATTTCAGTGTCTGGAATTGGGCAGTAATACAATGTGTTTTTTTCCCCAGGCCAAGACCACAAAGAAGATCGTGTTGAGGCTTGAGTGCGTGGAGCCCAACTGCAGATCCAAGAGAATGCTGGCTATCAAAAGATGCAAGCACTTTGAGTTGGGTGGTGACAAGAAGAGAAAGGTATGTTGGCATTCACATATTCCTGCCATATTTAAAGCTACCATTAGGGGCACCAAAAAGGAAATGGAGTGTGAAGTACTAATTTACTCGTACACCAGCAACTTAACTCAGTCTTTATAATGGACGGCTACAGGTATATTGTAGGGATGTTATGTTTGCGCCTGGTGGGAAATCAACACTAGCTACCAGGAAAATGCTGGTAGATTAACAACTTTCAACCTGGCATCCCCATTGGGCATACAGGACTTATTAAAAATACCTGTCTTCAAGCTCATTTTGTGAGTCTGTAGATATTTCAAAGATTATATAGAGATTTGCATGTCTCATTTCGACATGCAACACCACCATACGACAATGTATTCAATGGGCTTTAAGTGGTTAAGACTATGAAATCTTTGGCAGTTATGTGGACATGTTGTAAAAGGTTACTTAGCTTGTCAAATGTATCTGGCAAGGTTCTATCAACTATGTAGTGTGGACATGCTTCCATATTGTGTATGGACTACATACCAAACACTGTATATTTGCATTCTAAATCACAGCCCAAACCTTTTTTAATAGTTAGTTGTTTAAAAACATTTGTGGAAATGTTGCAACAGCGAGGCATCATGGGGCATCTTGGTATCTAGTAACCTGAGTGTCATAATGTACGTCTTGCATGCATCAGGGTACTTATGGTATACCCATATTACAAGTAGTAATGCAGTATAGATGACCTCAAAGCATTTTGTCACATTTATTATGTCAAGTAAAAGTAGCATCTGGTTCTGAATGGGGTCATTATGATAAGATCAGTTTTTTTTTGTTTTGCCATACTTCTAGTTAAATACTCTGAACCTGTAGCAGCTGTGAAAGGGATATTGGCACTTTCTTTTCATAAAGCAATTAAAGTGTGTTTTTACTACAAACGTCCATAAATCCAGACTGTCTGATCATCATTAAACATTAAACTCTTTACAGCCCTTTCCATAGTCATAAGCTTAACAGTGTTAAACTTTTAAGATATGCTTGGAGAACAGAATGTCAGCAGTGGGTGCAACAATTATTATTCGCTCTATGTGAGCAGTATATTAACCCCATTCTCCAAGCCCAAATGAAGTTGATGGAAAATATGAGTTATTTTCTATGATAATAACGATTGGCTTCTGGTTAATCTGGGTACTTAACTTTTACCTCAACATCTGAATACTGCCACTGACCTATGTAGGTCATGGACATGTCTTTGTGCCATAGCAAAAAACAGCTAGACTTTGGTTAAAATGTTTAGGAGACTTATCTAGCAATATGGCGTTGAAAGATTTGTTCCTGTATGTGGTGAGCTGCACTAACTCATGTCTTTCTGTTCACTTACAGGGCCAGGTCATCCAGTTCTAAGATGTTCTTCTTGGAGTTCCAATATAATGTACGACTCTACAGCAGTCATTGTTTTGAATAAATGGATTCAGTAATTAAACCTCTGGTCTTGCTATTGCTATTTGCTGTGACAAGTAAAATGAACTAAGCAAAGGTTTATGAATCCCACCCAAGTGTGTGCCCCCACCTGCAAAAGTAATCCGTTCAACACAGGGTACCATAAAAATATTTTTAATTTAGTTGTATTATGTATCAAGTGCATAAATCAATGGTACAGTTCCCCTTAAAAATTCAAGTATTAATATAAAAAAACACCCTTTTAGATTGGCACAAAATCACACCCACACAAAAAGTGATCCCTTTGAGGTAAGACAGCAGAGCCAGAATCAGACAGGCAGCTAAAGTGCATTACCACCCTACAGAAATGTGCGTTTGTCTGTGATGGATGTGTCATGCCAGTGCATATGCCGATGAGCCTCGAAGTTGCTGCTGGTGGGGGTGACTGTCAACAGCGCTGTTCCTGAAGGGTTGACGGCTATCACCAGCTTGCTGTGGAGAGGCTGAATCCCCAGCTCCTGGTATCGAGGCAGGATCAGAGTGACATTACACTGGGGGTCGCAGATCTTCCAACCAGGCACGGTGCCCACAGGCAATCCTCGTGAACCACCAATCTCTTGCTTGTTCAGCACGGCTATGGCCAGTCTGCTCTTGGACAAAGGCCTCTCCCATACCTCAAAACTATTGACCTGCAGATGAAGTCAAGCATTACGTATTTTATCACTTTGCTGTGGCTTGCTTTCCACCTCATGAGCTAGTTGTTTCGCAGAAGAGTGAGGTTTGCATCAGGTATCCCAAGCATATTAACAACCCATTGAGACCTGAAGCCGATTCTACATGTCTCCTAAATCTCAACAGTTTTCTGAAAAATGTATGTTTCTATATCAGTGGTGCTCAATCTTTTTCATGTCAAGGACCCCCAAAATGATATGTATTTGGCCGCGGACGCCCATCAAAATATCTTGTTCCAGGGACCCCCAGAAGCAAAGATTTGAGTTAAAATGTTCGATTTAAAAATGTATATAGTCAAAGATTTGCACACATTTTCACAAATTTTCAAAAATGGCAGATCTACAAGCTCGTAGCGCGGCACTCGGTGCCGCGCTATGCGCTTGTAGATCTGCTATTTTTGAATAGTCCAAAGTGTAAAATAATGCTTTTTAGCTCAAATCTAAAAATGACACAGTTCCAGGTCTTAATGGGTTAAATGCTGACAATTACTGTGTGCATCTGCTGTTTTACATTGGGGTGACGGGGTCTATGCTTGAACTAAAACCTACCTTTGCAGTACGGTATCCCTGCTTGCCCAGTGGGTCCTGGCTGATGGCTATGATTTGTCTGTTTTGTAGCAGCTCTTTGGAGCGTGGGCAGATGTCCCTCAAGTCATTGGACATTAGCAGAGGGGCAGCCATGATGGCCCACAATGCCATCTGAGATTCCTGTTGGGCATGGCTCAAGCCAAAGTTTCCAATCACCAACTGGAAGACAGAATTCAGCCATGTCACATAAGTTAACTGTGGGATTAAGACAACGGATGCCAAATGTACCGACTTCCTGTTGATAAGACATTGTGCCAAGTCTTGGGGTTACAGAGCTCTATTTCTGTTGCTATTAATATGCAACATTATTGTGCAATACATACAATAATGAATGATTCGTTTGTCTAACATGTTAAATAAGCATAACTTAAATTAATGATGCTGTTGTAGCGTAGAAGACAAACCACTAATATTTCTTCTCTCACACAACTATCCTTCTCCGTTCTCTGCACTGGCTCCCCGTAGCGGCTCGCATTCAGTTTAAAACCCTGGTGCTAGCCTATAGGGCAGTGAAAGGAACAGCTCCTTCTTCCCTCCGGGTTTTGGTCAATGCCCACACCCCTGCCCGACCACTCCGGTCTGCCACCTCGGGGCGACTGACTCCCTCGCCACTCAACGGTCCTTCTGGTCGATCGACACGGTCACGACTTTTTTCTGTTCTGGCCCCACAGTGGTGGAATGAACTTCCCACTGATGTCAGGACAGCAGAGTCACTGCCCATCTTTCGCCGCAGGCTGAAAACCCACCTCTTCAGGAAACACTACCCTTCCTCTTTGCCTGGCCTACTTGTTGTTAACTAGTTGTAGGAACTATTGTTGTATTGGATCTATTAGCTCGTGCTCATTTGATTTGGCTATTTTATCTCATGTGTTTATGAAAGTAGATAGCTGATATATTGCACTTTTACCTTAGCGCTAGGTTTACTCTTGGTTGTTGTTTTTAAATGCACTTAAGACCTCTGGTGATTAGTAGTTTCGTTCCCTACCTATGTTGAATGCACTTATTGTAAGTCGCTTTGGATAAAAGCGTCTGCTAAATGACTGTAATGTAATGTAATGTAATGTAATTTCTACCATCTATTCTAGAAGAATAACATGTGCAGGATCATGTCAAGAACATGAAGTATGGGACTGAGAATGTGCAGCGTACCATATCCGGGTCGTTCCAGCCCCCAGGCCCAGCTGACGGTACTATTATGCTCTGGTGAGAGGCAGTCCAGTCAAAGATCGACTTAATGCTGCTCCAGGAGTCATAGACATCCGCAAAGTTACGCCAGTGGTTACATGTCTCACGGATAGCTGTGTAGTTAGGCTGGAGGCATAACATTGCACTGTTATAGCTTGGGTGCATATTATTTATCCATTAACTAGTTTGAAATCATACATAATACACAACTGTTTCTTACTTACCTGATGGAAGGGCCACTCATACAATGGCCACTCGCAGGAGTACAGGATACTTCTGCCTGTTTTGTTTAGTGCTTTTGACATGCTCACATAGCCTGGATGAGAAGAAATCAAAAGGTGTTCAAATAAGGCTTGAATTAGACTATTATGTGTGAAAACACTGGGTGTCTTTACAAACAAAAGTTCAACATCTTTGACTGATGATTAGAACGAGAAATATGGTCATAGAATACTCTATTAAAATGAATGCCATTGGCTCTTCTCCACAAACACGTTCTTTCACTTTTGCCAATGTTCCCAAATATCCAGCAATAGACATGCATACTTACTTACTGTAGCAGTAATAACCACTAGACTAGTTTAGTGGCTTAGGACGACTGGGTTGGCCCACAAATCACTAAATGTCCCTGGGTTGGCACCTGATTCGAAGCCGGTGGGGTTGAGATGGAATGCTGATGATTTGGGCCAATATGAATTCAACTTCAAAAAGTAATGTCTCCTCTATTGGTGACTTAAATGCAGTTAAAAGTGTAAAATAATAGACCAAAGTTGTATTTTCAATCAACACTCATACTAACCTTCTCCCAGTAGGGTCCACTTCATATTGCAACCATCAAATTTGAGCAGGTCCACTCCCCAGTCAGCGAAGGTCTGAGCATCTGTCTCATAGTAGCCCAGACTGCCAGGGTAGCCAGCGCAGGTATGTGTCCCTACATCTGCATAGATGCCCAGCTTCAGACCTTTGGAGTGAACCTAAAATACAGCACATTCACTTAACATTCATGTATTCTAAAAGCAGAGTAATCAGTACACCAGGCTAAATTATATTTTATGGGTGTTAATGTATTTGAAAATACCTAAGGGTATGCTTGCAGTAATACGTCACTGCCAGTAGATGGTGATGTTACACAGGTCAAAAAGTGTTTGTGTTTGGACTATTAACAATGAAAACATATTGAGACGGGGAGCATGGCATGTGTTGGATTTCCAAACTGGCAAATGAGCCTGTCTGTCCGTCTGAGTTCATTTAACTAAGAGTGTACAAATGGAACCAAGTGGACCCGAAACTCCTAACTATCCATCATTTAGCTGGGACCCCCTCAAGGATCCCTGGCAGACCCTGGACACCAGTGATCTCCAAATTGTGATCCCCAAATTGACACTTATTAGCCCGCGGACCCCCATTTCCAGGGACCCCCATAAGAGAAGATTTTTTACAGCTCTAGCAGTGATTCTCAACCATTTTAATTTCAAGGACCCCCAGTTTGACATGCATTAGGGCTACAGACCCCCATTTAATGGCATTTCTATCACTTGGACCGCAATTTATATTGTAAAATCTATGTCAATTTAACTCTGAGAGTGTACAAATGGAACCAAATGGACCCATTGGTTCCATTTGTACACGCTCAGAGTTACAGACCCATAAGGGTCCATTTGGTGCCTAATCTATCATTTAGCTGGGGACCCCCTGGAACTCCCTCACGGACCCCACTTTGAGAACCAATGATTTAAATAACTCCTTTGACTGAAGCTGGAGGAATTAGGATTGAAATCTAGGACTAGGTCCTAGACCTAGTTCAGAAATTGACCATTGTCACTGAATTATGCAAAAGATCTCAATTATAAATTAATATCGTGCCCATCTAACCCTGTCTTTCGGTGAGTTAGAGGTCATAATACACAACCTACAAACACCACAACGTTTTGCTGTTGCCTGATATCTATGGGGTTAGAATAGAACTAGTACATTGTGTATTGTGGATTGTTATAGTTATGTGTAGAGACACTCACATAGTCCGCCAGTTGCTTGATGCCCCCTGGGAACCTCTTGGGGTCGGCCTGCAGGTGCCCCTGGGAGTTCCGTTGCTGTGATGGCCAGCAGTCATCAATGCAGACGTACTCGTACCCAGCATCCTTCCAGCCCTCCTTCACCATCACATCTGCCATCTGCATGTACAAACGCTCACTGCCAGGGTGGAGGGGGCAGACAGGGGTCAGGCATGGTGGTGGGCAGTTGGATATGAGAGAGTGAGAGAGAGAGAGAGAGAGGGAGGGGGAGCAATTACAGTAGATGCTTTTACTAAGACGATGAGAGGAGCACATGCTCCATAAATAGAAAGTAAAGTAACACACATCACAGACATTTTTTTTCTTTCTTTTTTTTATGGCAGACACAAGGTGCATGATTAACATATTGCCTGTTACACAACATGTTCAATGGCTTGAGTAGGCAGTTTTCAATGTTATTGCACTCCTCCCATCGTAGACAGATCATGGGGAGACAGAGTGTCACCACCACAACATTGGGATCCCCCTGTATTTGTCAAAATACTTCCAAAACGTAAATGAAGTCCACGATCATAACACCAGAGGCAGCTCCACGGATCATGTTCAACCCAGATTTGGCTCAACAAAGTTCTCATGCTATTCAACAAAAATGTGGAATGCCCTACCAAAAGGAGTAAAGGAGTGTAAAACCCTACTCACTTTCAAAACTGCCCTAAAGAAACACCTTCAGGAGGCTGCAATTCAAAAATGGCCGCTGTCAAAGTCTTGACCTAACCCCCCCCCCTCCCCAAACTCTTCCTCTTTTTTCTCTTGTACATATTTTTTATTTTTTCATACCAGTAACCCGTAAGCTGATTGTATGACGTTCTTTATAGTAGTGTGTATATCTGTCTGTCTCTTATATGTCATCATGATTTGTGTGCGTGGGGATCTCATTTTACACAAGCCTAGTGCTTTATGAGCCTCCCAGTTCAGTAGACCTTGTATTGTGAATATGTACTTCCATGTACTGTGGTTCTCATATCTTACTAGATAAAGTACATCAATCAATCAATCAATCAATCAGTGGCTGATTGATGACACCCTGTGCCTTCGATCAGCTCCATTATCATTGGTCACCTCTAATAGGCTGACTGCCTACTTATAGCCAACATGGGACACCTGTATTCTGTGTTGATGTCTGAGGACATGAGCTCCTTGTGTCACTTATCTCACTGTCACCTTTTTCACCTTAGTCATATAAAAATATACATATTTTTTGCATGCATCCAAAGAGCCTCAATGTCCTTATGTTAGTGACAGTGTGTGAGCCTGTTTGGTAATTTGTGGACTTCAATGCTGGCTTCTCGCACCTGGGGCTTTGACCTTTATTGGTAAGCCTTGAGCCTATAAAGTGCAAACCTTTCTACTTTTATTATTGAGTACACACATAACATCTGACACAGGAGATGCGCTCACAGGATTATTTACACAGGAGACACACAATGGAAACAAGCCATTAATAGGGCTTTAACCACTTATAAAAAAAACCCAGCAAGCATCAGTAATGTGGGGAAAGCTTTAGCTGAAAATAGCAAATCGACAAGCTCACATGTTGCAAGCTTTTGCTGAAAATAGCAGATCTACAAGCTCACAATGCGTGGCAGCGCTGCGCGTTTTTAATGTGCTATTTTAATCAAAAGCTTTCCCCATACAAACAGGAAATATACTAGAACAGAGCCCTGAGAGACTCTGCTCAACCATTTATGGGGTTTAAGAGGTTCATTTTGTTATCCTTTTTTAGCATCATTGTATAATCGTGCGTACTGCACTATTTTGCAAACTGTTAAGTTAAAGTATTAAATGAATCAATAAATCAAATCAATCAATCAATTACCTGATACAATTAGTGGGGTCCAGGTCACAGTCTGTGTTACACATGAATCTCTCCCAGTGCAGCCAGCCCATGGTGGGGGTCAGTGCCAGACCATTGTCCAAAGCTTCACACACAGGACCTATTAGTACAATGACAAACAACACTGTAGTCCACATTTTTAAGCAAAATGTCATACACTCACAACAATGTGTATAATGTGACAATAACACTGAATTTCTGTCCAGAGAAAGGACGATGTGTCTTTCTCTTTCTCTGATAGTGTACTTCCTTATACAGAGAAGTGATCCTCGCCCCGCCCTCGGATGATTGACTTAGACTTTGGTCCAATTAGAATCGAGACGCGCCACAGTTGTCCAATCGCGTGCCGAGCGCGTGCTAGAAATGTAAACAAGGAAGCGCCGTATATATATCCGTGATCAGGTGACATGTGTGTGGACATGATTGTCTACTCTAGGTGGCGCTGGAGCCTCTTGCTGATGTTTTACTTGAACCAGTCCACAGTCACTCAGAAGGTCTCTACGACTAACAAGTACTGTAGCCTACTTAAGTACAATTTTGAGGTATGTTTATACATTTTATACATTTGAAAACTATACTGGAGTAACATAACTCCATACTTTTGTACTTTTACTCAAGTACATTTAGAATTCCAGACTTTTACTTGTAACAGACTATTTCTACATTGCGGTATTGATACTAATGTAAACAATGTGAGTACCTACTTTTTCCACCACTGGTTTGCAGACGTTTTAATTTCAAGGACCAACAACTATTGATACAGGAAGTATAGAGGAAGAGTGGGAGCACCTCAATGAGAAATTGCCGCCCATTTTTTTGTTTGTTTTTTCAAATGTGAAAATGTAGGCTACAGTATAGACCAATTATTTGTTTAGTAACATTGAGACTGGATGCACAGGTGATTGTTTCATGCAATCAATTCTCAACCTGTTGTTTTGGTGCGTCCTAGCGCATTGGTTCTCAACGTGGGGTCCGGGGACCCCCAGGGGTCCTTGAGGGAGTTCCAGGGGGTCCCCAGCTAAATGATTGATGAGGCAACAAATGGACCCTTGTGGGTCTGTAACTCTGAGAGTGTACAAACGGGTCCATTTGGTTCCATTTGTACACTCTCAGAGTTAAATTGACATATATTTTACAATATAAATTGCGGTCCAAGTGATAGAAATGCCATTAAATGGGGGTCCGTAGCCTAATGCATGTCAAACTGGGGGTCCTTGAAATTAAAATGGTTGAGAATCACTGCTAGAGCCGTAAAAAAAATCTTCTCTTATGGGGCTCCCTGGCATATCTTTTGAAATGGGGGTCCGCGGGCTAAAAAGTGTAAATTTTGGGGTCCTTGACATGAAAAAGTTTGAGAACCACTGTCCTAGCGAGACCTGACAGAATGGGTTTCATTTGGAGCCAGTATGACGTTTGGAGCCAGTGTGACGTCGTCTGTTAAGGGGTCTATAAAAGTATGCTTTGGAAAATGGTCTGAAATAATGTAAAGTATACATGACTTGAACACGCATGGTACATCGGTATCAGACCTAAATTTATCCTTCAACTTATTGTTTTGCCATAAATGACTGGCTTTGTAGTTTTTTTGTAGCAATATAGCAAATGTTGAATATTAGGCCTTAAATGACAAATGTTAATGCATGTTCAAATCATTTATAATTTACCTTATTTCAGACCATTTTCCTGGGTCCAAGTATACATTCATTCTTTATTTTTTATTTTTTCTGTCTCCCCATGATCTGTAGACTATGATGGGTTAGGAGTGCAATAACATTGAAAACTGCCTACTCAAGCCATTGAACATGTTGTGTAACTGGCAATATAGTAATCATACACCTTGTGTCTGCCTTAAAAAGAAACAAAAAAACTGTGATGTGTGTTAGTTTACTTTCTATTTATGGATTATGGAGCATGTGCTCCTCTCATTGTCTTTGTAAAAGCATCTACTGACTGCCTCCCCCTGGTCAGCCGGGGCGTCTGATGGAGGGGAAGGGAACTGGTTGGAATAACGTGTTCCTTCCACGCGCTACGTCCAGCCAGGGAAACTCCCCCCTGTCAGGTGACAAGAAGGTAAGTTGGCTCTCATGCATTGAAGGAGGCATGAACTCAGCCCTGGGCTCCCTAGGCTGGTGGGGGGAGTGTAGTGCCCAGGATCACTTAGAAAAATTGGCACCGTGTGAAAAAAGGGTTACAAAAATCGAGGGATAAAAATTATATTAAAAAATAAAGCATCTACTGTAATTGCCCCCCCCCCTCTCTCTCTCTCTCATCCACCATGCCTGACCCCTGTCCGTTTGTACATGCAGATGGCAGATGTGATGGTGAAGGAGGGCTGGAATGATGCTGGGTACGAGTACGTCTGCATTGATGACTGCTGGCCCTCACAGCAACGCAGCGCACTGGGGCACCTGCAGGCCGACCCCAAGAGGTTCCCAGGGGGCATCAAGCAACTGGCGGACTATGTGAGTGTCTCTACACATAACTCCAGATCAGGTAATTGTAGTGGAGTAAAAGTACAATATTTGCCTCTGAGATGTAGTGGAGTAGAAGTAAAAGTACTGAAAATGGGAAATACTCCAGTAAAGCAAAAATTCCTCAAAAGTGTACTTAAGTACAGTACTTGAGTAAATGTACTTTACACCACTGAAGACAACCTAGAAACATATGGATGCAACCTTGTTTTTTTTTTACTTAGAGTGAAATCAATGTTCATTACATGAGAATTTCAAGAACAAACCATAGTCCAACTTTGCAAACACTTACTATATAAGTGTATGTACATACAATACCTATTTACTTTCAGTCATTAAAGTATTGCATTGTCAATAGGTTAACGACTGGATTGTTAAAGTGATTGTAGCTTTGCTCTGTTTATAATCTTATAGGCTGCATTCAAACATGCATTTAATTAGCCAATTAAGCATTTCCAGATGCTCAGCAATAAACTGATTACAATTTAATTATTCTATTAATATGACCATTCATTCAATACATTCTCACATTTTAAACGGCAATAAACCTGTTGCCATAAACAAGTATTGGAAAGACAACTTTCCCATGCATTTCTAGGAACTGCAGTGCAGCAGTTTTAGTGGTGTGGCCTCCAGTTTGAGGGTGGTATTGCTGATGTTTATCGGCAGAACAATTTACGGGTTCAGAAGTTTGACACACAGCAGCGGAGTCAGTTTAACTGGCACTAACGGGCAGGCACGCCAAAGGTGGGCCTAATGAAAAGGTACAATCCACCACAAGATCACTGACTTTTATTGCATTTTATTTCACAATTCATCATCGGTCCGTGTGCCCTATCCACTCAACGGTACGTATGTGGCTCCCCGTATACATGGGAAGAGTTACATAATATTTGATTGCCAGTTAGACGAGGCTGTCATTAATTCACACGGTGGGATCTTGCTGACACATTCGCTTCAGGATCACCACATTGACAGTGACAATGTGATGAGAAGGACGTTTAGATCAGCGGTGCTCAAACGGTGTGCAATGAGACAAGTCCCAGGTGTGCCTTGGCATCATTTTGTGACATCCACACATTATTTTTGCAATATACAGTACAACACTACAAAAACATATGAATGATGTTTTAATTTACTATCAGTACTTACTGTAGTGCGCTCTCATTTTTCAATACAGAGGCAAATACTATACCCTCCAAAATTATATCTAACAGTTAAACAATATATCACTTTCAACCTGACTTTTCTATTTTGGGCATGACCGTTTTAAAGTTGATTATTATTGACACCAGTATTCATGTATCCAAAGAGACCGTTAACCACATGAACCCTAAGCGTCCCTATTGTGGGCATGTCATAATGAGCGAACATTAGGTGTTGTGGATTGGTCTATTTTTGGCAAGAGATTTGTTGTAGAGGGAAAAATAAAGTAATTCATTCAAAAAAGGAGGGAGCCAAGTATAGACCATAGAGGTATAGACCTATAGACAAAGTAGGCCTATATGGGGTCATAGAAGTGGTTAATAACTCATAGATAAATACTATTTCAGGAATTGCTCCTCAGCCATTTAAAGGCTCCATTCTCAACTATTAAAGGGTATATATTATGTCATGAAATGTCTCTTTTTCCAGCATTGGTGTAACCTGCACCATTGTGAAGCAGTTAGTTTATGTTAAATTATGAAACTGGGAAAGAGTTTGTGGCAGTTTTGTGGCAAAGCTTCACCCTACGGGTGAGGTTCTTTTTTCTTTGTCTATCTGAAATAGAAATGTAGATTTCTATGCTAATCTCCTAGTTACACCAGCACTGTTGTAACCAGTCCAGAACCACTGTGAAGCAGTTTGTTTATAGTGATGAAAAACTAGGAAAGACAGGAGAAAAAAAAAAGTGTTTGCTTATTACTGCTGTCTCAACCCAGGTAGAGATTCCCCAGAATATGCTGTAATTGATGCACTTACACAGGCACAGCAGATGGCCTGCGGGCCAAACTAAAAGGCGGGCAGTGGTAGAAAAAGTACAACAATGTTTTGTAATAATAATCAAAATATAAGTAACTGGTAACTACATTTTTCAAATAATTGTTTTAATATTTGCCTCTGAGATGTGGTGGAGTAGAAGTACTGAAAATTGGAAATACTCCAGTAAAGTAAAAAATACCTCAAAATTGTATTTGAGGGCCTGGGCCGCAGAGTGGCGGTCCAGGCACCCTAGGCTGCAATGCCAGCTTGACAGAGTGTCGCGGGTTCGACTCCCGATCCCGACGACCTTTGCTGCGTGTCACCCCCCCCCCCATCTCTCTCCCCATTTCCTGTCAGTCTAAATAGCAGATCTACAAGCTTGTAGATCGGCTATTTTCAAGATGTTTGCCTCTTTCTTATATTATTTGACAATTTGGCCAATATTTGACCAGTTTTTATAGTATAGTTTGTTGATTGATGCAGTGATGGTCTTTTCTTTTTTAGATATTAAAAAGGCCTCAAAAGTCCTTAAATTGTCACTTCACTGTCATCTGGGGACCCCCCCCCAACCAAAAAATCATGTGGGGACCCCTGAGGTTGAGAACCACTGACTTATTAGACATAACAGTAGGTGGAGATCCCTGATCGTGTGGCTACGCGAGACTAACAGGCCGAATGGAGATTATACCTCCTGTGAGGGGACATGCACAGCAGCTTGACTGATGAGCAACAGCATGGATCCGTGCACAGACAGACAGTACAGGATCAAATGAGGACGCAGCAACCCACAAACGGGGAGAGACAAAGTACGACGCTATAGACCACCAGTACAATAAGATGGTCCAGAACATGAAGCGCTAGAGCAGGGGTCTTCAACGTTTTCAGGCCAAGGACCCCCTAGCTGAGAGAAAGATGAAGCAGGGACCCCTCTATATTGTGTAGAATTGTGTTTCATATTCAACTTTTTTTCTTTACTTGGTCTGCTTTTTTTCCCCTCTACACCAAACACCTCTTTGCCAAAAAATAGTAGATCTGCTATTTTTTTGGGTAAAGTTCTCCTCGGAAAAGGGATGCTAGGGTTCAAGTGGTTACGGTAAAACTAAAAAATCATATCACACAAAGATTTGGCGGACCCCCTGTAGTAACTCTGAGGACCCCCTAGGGGTCCCGGACCCCCTGTTGAAGACCCCTGCGCTAGAGGGTCTCGTCACACTATAGAACGGTGGCTTCCAAACCTTTTTGTGCCCAAGGCACACCAAAGAGCAAGTCAAAATCTCAAGGCACACCTGTATCCGTAGCGAAAATAGCAGATCTATAAGCTCACGAGCTGTTGGGAGCTTGTATATTTTCTTATATATATATATACTGTATATGTACAGTATATAATTTATTTACAGTTTTCGCCTATAATGACAAAATAGGGACGCCAGGTTGACAGTGGTTAAAATATATATATTTTTAGGGTGTATAATTTGCGCACAAAGTAGGCTACTGAGGTAGTACATTTAAATATAATTGCAAAATAATAATGTGTGGTTGTCACATTACAAATACAATTAACTGTTCATTGTATTTTCGGTTGTAATTTATTATTAAAAAAGAAAAGATCTAGTTATTAACATGTTATTCCCTACTGGGGGAAACCAAGACACAGCATGAAAAATCACCCCCCTCGCTTTCAGTCACAGATGAAATATTGTGCACAGAATACATTGATTTATTGTAATTATAACACTGATTGTCCTTTGCAGGTAGATCGTTTCTGAATTAAGTCGGCCATACCACCCATGGCCATATTTTTTATTTTCTATTTCAAAACAAAATACCAGACGCCAGAGGGGTGCAATGTGTCCTAAATTCACCCCCTTATTTTCCCCCTTGTAATATTATTTCCACGGGTTGCTATAAAACGTGTTAATCCCTTTTCTAAAAACCACAGGGAGGCCTTATTTGTGAAATGCTAAATTTGCATATCAAGACTGTTCTTGAAGGGAAAAAAAGAATGAAAACAAATGTAGAGAAAAATAGTCCTGAGTTGGAATTTATCCAAAGAGACACATTTAAATATGACCCACCAAACCAAAGCCTCCCATGTAGACTTGCTCATGAAAAAATATTAGACCTACTGCTGCCCTTGAGTTTTGAGAGTGCTGATATTGTGAGACTAAACAAACGAGGAAGAATTCATGAGCTGGCATGATGTGAGGTTATGAAAATAATCCTCATCCCCACTGATGCCCGCGTGAGAAAAGGGAGCATTAATGAGCCCAAAACCTGACCTTTCAGCAAAAATGTCATGGATGAGTATTTCAACCCAAAAAATGATGAGACTTTGCCCAGGGACTGGTCTGATACTAACAATTTGTCACTTGCCTGTTACGTTCATATTGGTGCCAGTGTTCAAAAGCGTCGAGGCCTTAACCCATTGAGACCTTAGGCCGATTCAACAAATGTCTTCTAAAACATTTTTCTGAAAAAATATATGTTTCTATGTCGGTGGTTCTCAAACTTTTTCATGTCAAGGACCCCCAAAATGATGTATTTGGCCACGGACCCCCATCTCAAAATACTTTGTTCCAGGGATATTTTGTTCCAGAAGCAAAGATTTGAGTTAAAATATTCGCTTTAAAAAATATATATATATATATCAAAAATGTACACAAATGTTCATGATTTTTCAAAAATAGCATATCTACGAGCTCATAGCGCGGCACAAATTGACGCGCTATGAGCTTGTATATCTGCTGTTTTTGAATAGCCAAAGTATAAAATAATGGTTAAAGTGGTTACTATCTAAAATTACAGATTCTTTCCCGGTTTTAATGGGTTAAATGTCAGATTCCAATTCGACTCAACCCCCTCCTGATGGATGGACCTACAGTGCACACCGCCTCAGATACATATCTAGTTTTCACGTTGTAAAGAGGGGATCTCGCTTATACCATTGTGATAGATACTCCTGTTTTGTTTGGACGGATTACATGAAAGTGGGGTGCTCTCCTGTCTGAGCTGTGGTGGTTAATGGGGATTTCTGACAGATGGGCAGCCCTATCTGGCTGCTTCTACCCACCCAGAGCTTTGACACCGATCCATCATGTTCTTTGCTTCACCAGTGTCATATAATTGAAGAGATTGTCACGGCTGACTTATGCCGGCAACTTTTTTTTTTATGAACTGGATGGGTAGGAAATGAAAAAGAAAGCTGCTATGGGCTGTGGCTCCGTGTCAGGGAGTCACGTTGTTGTATTGATGTATGGGGACAGGTGGTCATGCCATCAGATGTCACATCTGACGACGCCTCTTTCAATAAATCATTGAACAACGTGAGATGCACAAGTTACAACCCAGGGCTTATTTTGAATGAATACAAATTTATTTTAATCCACCTGTATGGTGGAGTACATTTGATGCAATTTAACCAGCACCTCTGCAGTGGTTGGAGGTGCTCTTTCCATGGAAAGATTTAGATCACATGCACTGCACTTGCGTTCCCTGTGGCGTCATCAATACACAGCTGAATATTAAATGAGTGTTTCATTACACTTTATATTTACATCCTGCAGGGTTGAAGTTATATTGTGTTGGATCTTGTATTTTTTTTATCAAAATAAAATAAAGAAATATATGAAGGAGATTGGTTGGACAATTCTCAAGATGCACGAAGGTCAGTCAGTCAGTCAGTCAGTCAGTCAGTCAGTCAGTCAGTCAGTCAGATATTTGTGGAATTTGTAGATATTTCAGTATTGTGGGCTTATAGAGAATTTGTTTTTCTGCTGCTACAGAGAACCTGCAATAGCTCCCGTCTTGGTAAGACATCTTGCCCGCAGCCGCTGTTAGCAACCGCTCGTCACATTTCTACCCTAGAAGTTATGTACATAATTATAATTGCACTAAATTGCCCATTTGAAAATAGGTTCAATAATGGTTTCCTGGTGATTACATCTAAAATATTATTAGTAATGATCTCAGGGCCAGTTACCCCGGCAGAGAAAGACGAGGCCTCTGCGATGGAGGGTCCGGTATATTTTGAGAAAATCCATTTTAATAGCCTAATCAATACATGATTCAGCTTTTAGTCCTTAAAGAAGTCGGGGAGTACACAATGAATGACCTTGGTTCTGGCTGTTATTACTGTGCGTCGTTCATGACTAATCCCAGCTTTGAGGAGCCTTGACAAGTCGATGATGCCAATCTAATAATGAGATGGGACTGTGCATTGCTTGCCGCATGGTGTTGCATATCTTGTAAACAAAGTCTATTGCAAAATCAATAACAGACAAAGATGTATGTTTACAGTTAATCTATTTTCCTCAGCTCAGTACCATGGTGTATGTCAGATATTTACTGAAGGATATTGTGACTGTCTGCTTTGTGTCTGCTTTGTGCAGCAGCTCATATTTGCGTGATTTGTGTCATAAGGTTGGGTGGCAACTTATTTTTCCCAGCTTCAAAGCCTTGCCTCCCATATTTGCACATACCTCGACAACCTTCCCATGACAGCTAGAATGAGATGTGCTACTTCACTGTTTACTGGAAGTAATGAGAAGCCACGCATTTGGCTTAAGAATTAATACATCGGTTATGTCAACAGCGGCTATTATTTCACAGTGTTTGCTCGAATGGAAGTGAATAGCCGAGGACAGTCTTTCTGCCCTGTGTGTGTGTGTCAATGCCACTCAATGTTCTCAACAACCCAGATTTGCTGACTAAGGCCCAGGGTGACCTTTCTGTACGTGTTTGCTTGCTTATGGCTTCAGTAATAATGTCTGCAGGTTATTTTTGATTGTAGGACATTTTTCTACTTGGACCAAAGGTTCTGTCCTGGATAGTGCACAACCTTTTTTTTCCTTCCACCATACATAAAGTCAGAATAAAGTCAACCATTTGAAGAGGTTCAATTTAACTTCTCACAGTTCACGTGCTGCATCCATGTAGAGTTCTGACCTTTATAGATTTATTCCAGGGTTTGATGGGATTGATTAAAAAAAAAAAAACAGTTTTCTGAAAAGCTTATGTTGCTAATATATCAGAGGACCCCAAAATTATATATATTTGACCACGGACCCCCATCTCAAAACATTTTGTTCCAGGGACCCCCAGAAGCTGAGTTTAAAAAAATGCTTTAAAAATATAGATATATTCAAAGATTTGCACACATTCTTACTATTTTTGAATAGCCATGGTATAAAATAATGGTTAAAGTGGTTAAAATGATTGTGATGCTATATTAACTACTTTTGCTGTGGACCCCCCCCCCCCCTGCAACCCCCGGGGAGTCGATGTGCTATATATATATAAAATTACACCGATGCTTTCCGGGATTGAATGGACCAATTAAACCCTAGTGTCCCAATTGTGGCCATGCTATAATATTCTGCACAAATAGGTGAACATTCGCCGGTCTACAAGCTCACAACGTGTCACAACCTGTCGCCTTGTGAGCTTGTAGATCCGCTATTTTCCTGAAGGGAGACCCAAGTACAGACCCCTGGGAACAAAGTTTTTATTATTACAAAACATACATTAGCCAATTCAGCCAATTGGCTCACAATTCATCACGATGCGACGTGTTAACTTGTGAGCTTATAGATCTGCTATTTTCAAAAGGTTTTTATCCATTTTGAAAACTTGTGAAAATGGGACATTCTGCATAATGAATACTTTAAAAGTTTGGTTCTTTAAGTATATTTTGACGCCAAAAAGTTTTGTACTTTTACTCGAGTTCATTCTGTATAACAGACTTTTACTTGAACTTGAGTATTTTTACTTTAACTTCTTCCACCACTGTGTAGACGTAAACCAATGTATTTACTATTTACTCCGCAGCCAAATAATCCCCGCGGGGCACTGTAATATGTTTTATTTATTTTTCTTTGTATGAGGTTTAGTAGTGAATTAATCATGTTATCTTTTGAGATGCTTCACTGTTACCTGGAGAGATCATTCTGTGTAGAAGTGCACTGCATTTTATGTTATACTACCAACTTGCAAATTGATTTCTCTGGGTGGATAATGCAGCCCGGAACACATTTTTTATTCTCTTTGCTCCTCGTTGCCCGGAGAAAACAAATGACGTCACACGTGTGTGCAGAGCTGTATCTTATCTCCCCCGTTTCTGTTATCAAAGGAAATGCAGGGGCTATATATTGCTCAATGTGTTGATGAAAATGACCGATAGCCCCAGAAGATCAGGTTATCACCTCACATTGTGCTAACCGGTCACGTATGTAGCCAAGTCAGGCCTCAGGGGCGGACCGGAGGAAGACAATCAGATCTTTTTGAGTCTTATTTGTTGAAATGGTAGCGTTGTCTTTCGTGATGTTCAGAGCTGAATTTTATACACCAGCATAGAGATAGAGATTGCGTTAACCCATTTAGTCCGGGAAAGAATCTGTGTCATTTTTTTTATTTCTTCAGCTATTCAAAAAGAGCAGATATACAAGCTCATTGCTCTCTATGAGCTTGTAGATATGCTATTTTTTTGAAAATTCTTGAACATTTGTGCAAATCTTTGAATATGTATTTTTGAAAGTGAACATTTGTACTGTAACTCAAATCTTTGCTTCTGGGGATTCTACAAATGTCTTCTAAATCCTAGTTTTTTGAAAAATGTGTTTCTATATTAGTGGTTTTCAAACTTTTTCATGTCAGTCATCCCCCAAAATTATATGTATTTGGCCGCGGACCCCCATCTCAAAATATTTTTGTAATAGGGACCCCCAGAAGCAAAGATTTGAGTCAAAAATGTTCCCTTCAAATATTTGCACACATTTTCAAGATTTAAAAAAGAAAAATAGCAGATCTACAAGCTCATAGCGTGGCACTCGGTGCCGCGCTATGAGCTTCTATATCTGCTATTTTTTCAATAGCCAAAGAAATCTAAAAATGACACACAGATGCGTTCCCTTCCCGGTCTTAATGCGTTAAGTGAGATAACCTTGGTTTCTCATGCATTTTTAGTTGGGGCCAGTCATACACAAGACATAACAATGTCCATAATAACGAGTGCGTAGGATTCGTTCATAAACAGGATCGCCATGGTAACAAGATAAGATGGTATCAATATTAATTTAGGAATCCCACAGAGGCAGTGTCATGTCCAAGTACCTAAAGATAAAAATGTTCATGCTCAAAGAAAGCATCCCCTCGCTCATTGTTTCCCCAGCGCTGAAATTTCCATCATGCAAAAATGGATGGTTATATTCATTACCCCAGTTACACTTGACTGGTGTGCTTGGGAATCATATGGCAAAGGTGAGATTGGATTCAAATTAGTTTTTTAAAGGGTTAAAAAACACACACACACACACACACACACACACACACACACACACACACACACACACACACACACACACACACACACACACACACACACACACACACACACACACACACTATGTGTGTGTGTGTGTCTACTAACAGGGAATAGGTACTGTATGACAAACCAAGCATTGTCCTATTCAATATGCCATTAGTGATTTATGTTTGAGTTTAGAATTTGAGGCTGCTACCAGTAGCAACATGTTTAACCTTCCTAAGATCTGGAACGCATCTGTGTCATTTTTAGATTTCTTTGGCTATTCAAAAATAGCAGATCTACAAGCTCATAGCGCGGCACCGAGTGCCGCGCTATGAGCTTGTAGATCTGCTATTTTTGAAAAATCGTGAAAATTCTTTTTTTATATTTTCTTCAGAAAAACTGTTAGGATTTAGATTTTTTTTAGAAGTGGCCTCAGGTCTTAAAGGGTTAATATTTTTCACGCTGCAACGGCTGCATGCATTGACGAGAACAGAGTCAGTGTCTGAGACAACTGAAGACAATGAAAAACACTGTGCTTATATATGGTTTTGAGGAACAGTGGACTGGTTTGGTGCGAAGCTGTGGAACATCATATAAAAAGTTTCTTTTTAGCCCTGCAGATACTACTGTAGGGCTAAGGATGACGGTCCGCCCGTCCAGATCTAAAAAAAGAAACTGTATATATGAAATAATTTACAGTAATAAAAACATAAAATGTAAAAATGCAATATTAATGTAATATATTGAAAATGTTTTGAGAAATGTAAAGCCCTGCACAATGAAGAGTTTGTTTATAGTCAGTATTTTTGTTTAGAAGAAATTGCGAAATACTAATTACTAAATCCTAATGCTAATTTCAATAAACATAATGTTGAGTAGACGGCTCCTAAGTAGCTTTGTGATTGAATATTCTTTCTTTCTTTCTTTCTTTCAGATACTCAGGGCTTATGGTGTCCCTCCCAACCTACTCTGGACTAATAGGATCCGCATGCACATGGGTACAAGTGCCCAGGTGATGACCCCAGACGACAACATTGCAAGTTTGACATCCTGGCAGGGGTGTTGTAGGAGGGCACCCACGCCCCCTTCCTCTTCATTATAGTCCTGGACTATGCGCTTATGCAGTCTATCAGTGAAGAGGAGCAAGAACTTTGCTTCACTACTCTTAACAGACCTGAACAAACCGAGGTTCTCACCTATAACACCCTTACAGACCATCCACTAATAATGATAACGGCAGGCATATGCCCTGAAAGAAGTAACTGACTTTAAATACCTGGGCTCATGCGTCAACGTGACCTTTTAAAAGTGAGGAAATCACTTGCATGGAGGGCTCTGAAGGGCATGTCTGTGGACGTCCAACCTCCCCCATCCTATCAAGCTGCAGCTTCTTCTCAGCAACTGTAGTCAGAGTCCGTTTTTCTCCTATGGCTGTGAGTGCTGGACCCTGAAGAACATCAACAGGATGTTACCAACAAGCATCTGTTTGGGATGGGCGGCTACCAAAGGGTGGGTGAGAAGATGGCGGCCAGGTGAATGAGGTTGGTCGGTCACAGCCATTGACACCGGGAGCTCCCAGCAGGGGAGGAAAGTACTGGCGAAGCCAGTCAGATGAATGGAGGATGGAGATGACCGGAGGAGGACGCCGCTGGAGGGCTTGTCCAGGGGATGAACTAGAGAGAGAGGGGGGGCTTTATCTCTCTATGATGAGTTCCAAAGTTTGACCCTGGCCATCACTCACACAACTTGAAGTCAAGTAGAAGACTGCTCAAGGTAGGAACCTTTTTTGTTGTTGCTGCTGCTGCTGCTGCTGCTTGTGTTGCATGCTGTGTGCATACTGATGTGATTCAAGCTGTTGTTGTGCTATGGCTGTCATTTTGGCACCCAATGACTGGGTGGCAATGAAACATGTTCAGTGGCTGTTTCTGTCTCTGGAATTGAATGCTGTTGTGAATCTACACAGTGTTTATATTGTGTTGTTTCATCTTGGGTGCTTCTAGCGCATTGTAGCGGGGACAGACCCCCGCGTTATCGGCCGATACCGACAATAAGCCTCTCCCGATGTACTGTACGTACGTAATGTGATTTCAGGCTGTTGCTCTATTGCTGTCATATCTAGGCCCCAGTGACTGGGTGGCTATGTATCATGTTCAGTGACTGTTTCTGGCTCTTGAATGAAGACTGATGACGTGAATCTGTAGTCTGTGTCGTTTCTGTTGTTGAAGGTAGTGGGTTGTGACAGGGTCACAGTATACGTGTGTATGTGGCCATCAATGGCCCATCGTCCTTTCAATAGTCAAGTGAAAAAGGACTGGTAAGGTATGCATTGACATATTAATATTACATTTTGCACTTCTTTCTGTTCAGCTATTTACTTTTTTTTTCTTTTTCCGGTGTACCAATTTGATGAAATGCTACTCTATTCATTTGAACACTCATGCAAGTTATGCCTGGCTGGAAGTCAATGAAAAATTAACCAAGAGTTTCCATCACAAAATCAAGGCCAGCGATGGAAAGACTGATACCTCGAGGCCATACTGTAGCATGAATTGATTAAATCACAAAAAGTGTTTCTGAGCAACAACATTTTCTTGTTTTGTTTGTAAGTCATTGTTTTGCGAGGGCACTGAAATATAGATGTCTGGTTAAATGAAGCATGAACAGTGTGAACTACTTTGCCAGAGCTGTGAGTGCATCTCTCAAAAAAAGTACTGCTCTCTATTTAGCCTGACTCCTCCGAAATAAAACAACATATTTAGGTGGCGGCGGGAGGAGAAAGCTATACATTTCAGCACTCGCAGCAGGGTTGAGTGCTTGACAAATGGCTCTGGGAGGGCACATTTTCTGTCTCTGCATCACATTTATTTTTTTACTTTTTTTATTTTTATATCCTGTATATCATGAGAAATGGGGGGGCCTAAAAAAAAAACTTTGAGTTTGTGCAGCATTTTTTATGGTGATTTATCTACTGTATAAAGTCAAGGAATCTCTGTATGTCTAGTCTGTCTGTCCCTCGCAACTGTTCATCCAATGACCTCACTACAGTGTGTTGCTAAAGGACCCAAGTGTCGAGTGTCAAGACGATCGAATGAGCGGTTTTGGAGAACACAGCATACATCACTTCCGGGGGCAAAGCATTTCGGCACTGCAGTAGTATAGTTAAATGACACTATTACTAGACAGACAGACAGACAGACAGACAGACATGTCAATTGGTGTAACCAAAACACTTTGTACCAAATCATTCATTGATTGATTGATGTACTTTATTTAGTAAGACATGAGAACAGTACATGACAGTACATAACAGTACAGGGAAGTACAAATTCACAATACAAGGTCTACTAAACTGGATAGCTCATTAAGCACTTAGCTTGTTTAAGATGAGATCCCTATGCACACAAATCATGATGACATATACGAGACAGACAGATATACACTACAGAATGTCATACAATCAGTTTACAGGTTACTGGTATGAAGAGTGAAAAATATGTACAAAAGAAGAAAGAGAGAGGGGGGGGGGGTAGGGGGTAGGTTGGTTAGGACATGGGGTGGGTTAGGACTTGGACAGGGGACATTTTTGAATTGCAGCCTCCTGAAGGTGTATCTTTAGGGCAGTTTTACTCCTTTTGGTAGGGCATTCCACATTTTTGATGAATAGCATGAGAACGAGTTCATTTCCTTTGTTGAGCCAAATCTGGGTTGAACATGATTTGTGGAGCTGCCTCTGGTGTTATGATCATGGACTTGATTAACAAGATGGATAAATAGATAGATTGTCGGGTCTATCTTATGACAGTTGTCATGGCGCTTGGTCTGACTGGGATTTGCATAACATATAATAAATACATATATATTTGTGGTGGTCAATGTATCAATGAACAATCTTATCACCAGTAGTATGGATAAATATGTACAGTCAATCTGCAGGGGATAAATTAGGAATATAAACCGAGGACTATACAATCTATCACCTGTAAAACATTTACACTACTTAGTCTAACTGGATCATTGGTTCTCAAAGTGGGGTCCTTGGGGAGGTTCCAGGGGGTCCCCAGCGAACGTGGTTAACATAGCATCACAATCATTTTTCCCACTTTATCCGTTTATATGTTGGCTATTCAAAAATAGCAGATCTACAAGCTTGCAGCGCGTCACTTTGTGCCACGCTGCAAGCTTGTACATCTGCTATTTTTTAAAATATTTTGAAAATATCAAAAGAAATTCAGATGGGAGTCCGCAGCCAAATACATATCAATTTGGGGGTCCTTGACCTGAAAAACTTTGAGAACCACTTAACTAGTAGAGGTGTGTGTGTGTGTGTGTGTGTGTGTGTGTGTGTGTGTGTGTGTGTGTGTGTGTGTGTGTGTGTGTGTGTGTGTGTGTGTGTGTGTGTGTGTGTGTGTGTGTGTGTGTGTGTGTGTGTGTGTGTGTGTGTGTGTGTGTGTGTTAGTGTAGTGGATGTGACAGAACAGTGCTCAGCAGACCAGCAGACAGTGGGCAGTATAAATCAGTGTTGATTTTGACAGCACATTTTGACATAGTTTTAGTCATATTTTAGTGATCTGAAATGTTTTAGTTTTTGTTTCAGTCGACAAAATATCGACTGAATGTAATGCCTGATTTTACTATTGGTTGCATGCTGAAAATAGCCGATCTACAAGGTCACTGCGACGCGTTGTGAGCTTGTAGATCTGCTAGTTTCAGAGCGCAACACCCGAGCGCAACCAACCATAAAATTACTTGTCTTTTAGTTCTACTGGATCTCTTCTCCACTTGGTCCCTCTCTAACATTTTACTCTAGTTTTTATGTGTTGCTGAAATTGTCAATATATTTAGTCTTAGTTTTAGTCATCATAGCTTAGTTTTTATTTCGTTTTTATTGTTTTCATCAGTGAAAAAAGTAGTCGGTGAACATTTTTCGTCATCACCAGTAGACCTCTACCCTCCTGGGTCTTGTCTACAGGAGCACCAGTAGACCACCTGGGTCTTGTCTTCTGCACACGCTCAGTGCTGAACAGTCCTCCCCTGCACCGAGTGCCGCGCTATGAGCTTGTATATCTGCTATTTTTGAAAAATCCTGAAAATGTGTGCAAATCTTCTGAATATATATATTTTTAAAGCGAACATTTTTAACTCAAATCTTTGCTTCTGGGGGTCCCTGGAACAACATATTTTGATGGGAGTCCGCGGCCAAAAACATATCATTTTGGGGGTCCTTGACATGAAAAAGATTGAGCACCACTGATATAGAAACATACGTTTTTCAGAAAACTGTTGAGATTTAGGAGACATGTAGAATCGGATTCAGGTCTCAATGGGTTAAGTACAATATTGAGGTATTTTTTACCTTACAAAACACACATTACCCACTTCAGCCCTACATATATTTCGGCCATTTGAAAATAGCAGATCTACAAGCTCACAATGCGTCGCGATGCAACGCATTGTGAGCTTGTAGATCTGCTATTTTCCAAAGATTTTAATACATTTTATACATTTGAAAACTTGAAATGGGTCATTCTGCATACTTTTTTGATTACCGGACTTTTACTTACATTACAGTATTGATACTTTTACTTAGTAGTAGTTATTTTTCCAGCACTGCCTGTAAATAATAAAGAAGACATTCAGAATTGTATTTATTTATTATAATTGTTTTATAATAATGAAAGTAATACAAATATTTCATATTATAATATTTTATTTTCTTATTATTATGGAAGCTGTGTTGATGGTTGTTTGGGGACTTGGGGAGGGCATGTGCCTGGTGCATCTTTGCCGAACTCCAATGTCACTCAAACACACACACACACACACACTTACTTGCTTATGGTAGTCCATCGTATCCGATGATGACTTCTACTTCTTTCTTTGGTGAGTTGTGAGGTGACTGTGGAGTCCAATGCGAGAGCCACATCGTCTATTGCAGTGGGGGCATATGAAGTCAATATTTGTTGTGGTCTTGGCTGCAGTGGCCATCTTTCTCCCCTGGCGTTTCCTTTCCCTCGCCTCACTCCTCTCCTCTTCAAAACGCTGAAGTCCAGCATGGCATAGTTGCCTCCACACAGGACGTTCTGAAGCAGAGCTTTCCAGTTGGGTATGCTGTAGTCCACATCTCTTCAGTGCCGTTTTGAGCTGGTCCTTGTATCTCCGCTTTTGACCTCCTGCAGATCGCTGGCCATGATGTAACTGACCATATAGCAGTTGGCGTGGGAGCCTGTCGTCTGGCATCCTAATGGTGTGGCCAACCCATCGCAGTTGGTGCTGAAGAAAGGTGGCCTCCATACTTTTGGTGCCCGTTCTCTTCAGGACTTCCGTATGTGGTACACGGTCGCGCCAGGTTAGCCCAAGGATGCGCTGGAGACAATTGATGTTGAACTTCTCCAGTTGATGGATGTGGCGGCGATACAGGGTCCAAGCTTCACAGCCGTAGAGAAGTGTGGAGACGCAGATGGCTTGATAGACCGCAACCTTGGTGTGAATGCTGAGGTCTTTATTCACAAACACCCTCTTACGCAGTCTACCAAATGAGCCTGAGGCAGACTTTATCCGGTTTTGGACATCATTGTCCATACTGCAGTTGTCAGAGAGAATACTCCCTAGATATTTAAAATCTGGGACTACTGCTAAGGGCTTGTCGTCGACGATGAAGACAGGTGATGGTGGTGGAGTTGGGGGAGGGGAGTTCCACTGGCAGAGTACCTCAGTCTTTGCCGTGTTTACGGTGAGACCCAGTCTGCTATAGGCCTTCACAGCAGCTGTCAGTGTTGCTTGCAGAGCCTCTGGTGTAAGTGCCACAAAGGCACAGTCATCTGCATACTGTAGCTCCACTACGTTTACAGTTTTGATTTTACTAGCAGCCTGTAGCCTCCTGATGTTAAACAGGTTCCCGTCCAACCTGTAATCCACTAACACACCACTACTTCCCTCAACCTCTTTGTGCAGTAGCCAGGTAACACTCATGAGAAAGATGTTGAAGAGTACAGGTGCAAGTACACATCCCTGCCTGACACCTGTGCATACTCTGAAGGGCCTGGACTCCTGCCCTCCTGTAGTCACCTGAGCCATCATCCCCTCGTGAAAACTTTGTAGGATGTTCACAAACTTCTGCGGGCAACCTACCCTGAGAAGGACCGCCCAGAGCAAGTCTCTGTTGACCGTGTCAAAGGCCTTTGATAAGTCCACAAAAGCCATGTATAGGTCTTGGTGTTGCTCTCTACACTTCTCTTGTAGCTGGCGAGTTGTGAAAATCATGTCCACAGTACTGCGGTTTTTCCTGAAGCCACATTGAGACTCGGGCAGTAGATGTTCTGTTACACTCCGTATGAGTCTGCACAGCATCACTTTGGCAAGGACCTTGCCGGCAACAGACAGGAGAGATATTCCCCTACTATTGCCACAGGCAGACTTCTCACCCTTCCCTTTATATATGGTAACGATGTTTGCGTCCCGCCATTGTTGAGGGACGGCTCCATGCTTCCATACATCGGCAATGGAGTGGAAAATTGCTCTGGTGCAGAGATAGCCTCCCTGTTTAAGGATCTCTGCAGGGATGCCATCAGGGCCAGGGGTCTTGTTGTTTTTAAGTGACCTGACCGCAGCCAGGACTTCAGAGAAGGTTGGTTGAAGATCCAGCTCCTCAATGGTTGGATAGCTGGGAAGCTCTTCCAGGACTGCCAAATCAGGAGTGGCAGGTTGGTTTAAGAGAGTCTGGAAGTGTTCAGCCCATCTATCCACAACTTGCTTCTGGTCCTTTATAAGGGTTGAGCCATCAGCGGACTTCACAGGTGAGAGAGAAGAGTTCTTGGGGCCATGAATGGTTTTCACAGCATTGTAGAAGTTGTGCATGTCGTTTTTCACTGCAAAATTCTCGATTTCTCTGGCCTTGCCGGTCCACCAGTCATTTTTCAGTCTTCTTAAAACAGACTGCACCTCCTTCCGGGATGTTCTCCAGTGCTGCTTTAGCCTGCTAGATGTAGGATTGTTCAGGACTGCGTTATGGGCCTTGTGCATGGAGTCCAGTATGGTTTTGATTTGTTCTGAATTTTCATCAAACCAGTCCTGATGCCTTCTCCGGCGGTAGCCAATAGACTCGGCTGCCGCCTCAAACAGCTTTGAGCTAAGGCAGGCCCAGTTGTCATCAACACTGCCTTCAGGGCTCAGGACGGAGTCGATGTCCTGCAGCTTCCCAGCAATGGAAGATCTTAGGTTATCCCGGGCCTCGGCTGCTTCAAGCCGGGCACAGTCCAACCGCTTCTTGCCGGTTCTTCGGAGGCGAACAGGGGGTCGTACTGTCACTTGCAGTTTGGAGATGATCATGCGGTGGTCAGTCCAGCAGTCAGCACCTCGCATTGCACGTGTGATTTGCACGTCCTTGATGTCTTTGCGTCTCACGATGACGTAATCCAGCAGGTGCCATTGCTTGGATCGTGGGTGCATCCAGGAGGCCTTGTGTTTATTTTTCTGTTGGAAAATTGTGTTTGTGATTGTCAGGTCATGCTCTGCACAGAGACTGAGTAGTCTCATGCCATTAGCATTAACTTTCCCAATACCATGCTTCCCTATCACTCCGTTCCATATGAGGTGATTTTTCCCCACCCTGGCATTAAAATCACCGAGCAAGAGGATTTTGTCACTGCTAGGGATGCGCTGTAGGGCCTCATCTAGTTCCTGGTAGAAGCGGTCCTTTGCCTCATTCTCAGATGGAAGGGTTGGTGCATAGGCACTGAGAAGAGTTGCATAGCGGCTTTTTGCCAGGGGAATACGGACAGACATAAGTCTTTCACTTATGCCGGTGGGTGTTTCAGTGAGACTGGATAACAGGCTGTTTTTTATGGCAAGACCGACACCATGTTGATGCGGTCCCCCTGTGGGGTATCCCTTCCAGAAAAAGGTATATCCCTTGCCTTCTTCCTTTAGGGATCCCTCGTCCAGAAATCTGGTCTCACTCAGGGCAGCGATGTCAACGTCATAACGCCTGAGTTCAGCAGCAATAAGCGCAGTTCGTCTTTGCGGCCTGTCAGGGTTGTTGTCCAAAAGGGTTCTAATGTTCCATGTAGCCAATTTTAGGGGAATTTTTCTTGTTTTTCGACCGCAGTAGTGGAATGTCCCGGTAGGTGCGGTATCCTACCCGGGAAGTGCAGAGTGGGCAATGTTTAGGCCACCTTTTCTAGGCCTTCCCCCAAAATTGGGGTGAGCAGTGTGGTCCTAAATAGGGCTGCTCAGTCATACAGGGGTCTGCCGAAATCAGCTGCCACTCAAATCCCAGCTGATAGCGACCATAAATAGCCCTGTATCGCTGACGTGCAGGGATCTAACTAGAGGCTCCCAGTTCATTCTAACCTGCCCCCGTAATCAGATATCCTATCGCCGCCAGACTTTGTCCTCCCCTGCACCGAGTGCCGCGCTATGAGCTTGTATATCTGCTATTTTTGAAAAATCCTGAAAATGTGTGCAAATCTTCTGAATATATATATTTTTAAAGCGAACATTTTTAACTCAAATCTTTGCTTCTGGGGGTCCCTGGAACAACATATTTTGATGGGAGTCCGCGGCCAAAAACATATCATTTTGGGGGTCCTTGACATGAAAAAGATTGAGCACCACTGATATAGAAACATACGTTTTTCAGAAAACTGTTGAGATTTAGGAGACATGTAGAATCGGATTCAGGTCTCAATGGGTTAAGTACAATATTGAGGTATTTTTTACCTTACAAAACACACATTACCCACTTCAGCCCTACATATATTTCGGCCATTTGAAAATAGCAGATCTACAAGCTCACAATGCGTCGCGATGCAACGCATTGTGAGCTTGTAGATCTGCTATTTTCCAAAGATTTTAATACATTTTATACATTTGAAAACTTGAAATGGGTCATTCTGCATACTTTTTTGATTACCGGACTTTTACTTACATTACAGTATTGATACTTTTACTTAGTAGTAGTTATTTTTCCAGCACTGCCTGTAAATAATAAAGAAGACATTCAGAATTGTATTTATTTATTATAATTGTTTTATAATAATGAAAGTAATACAAATATTTCATATTATAATATTTTATTTTCTTATTATTATGGAAGCTGTGTTGATGGTTGTTTGGGGACTTGGGGAGGGCATGTGCCTGGTGCATCTTTGCCGAACTCCAATGTCACTCAAACACACACACACACACACACACACGCACACACGCACACACGCACACACGCACACACGCACACACGTACACACACGTACACACAGCACCACACATCAGCCCCCATAGGCTCGGCTGTCTGCCCTGTCTATCCTCTATCCACACCTTCGCACCAAATGATTACCCCGTCGTGGCTTCTCCTCGGCTGGCTGTTTGTTTCCAAGGCAACAAGAGGTGCTTGGTACATACAGTGGGTTAGTTCTGGTCTAGTCTAGACAATCACCATCATTATTGTTCCGCAGCCTGATGGTCGGAAATGAGGGTTAAAAGGTTTAACCGAGCAAGAGGACATGTCTGGAATTTCAACATGACGGAGGCAACTGAAGGGAGGCTCGAATTATTCCCAAGAGCACGGAGCAAATCGTTTTAAATTGCCACTTGTAATTCATGCTCTTTGTCAGTTAATGGCAGTAAAATGTTTTGTACAGGGGGGAGATAACAGGCAGGAAAACATGCTGTCGGCTGTCTGTATTGCTGCAGAACGCCTTCAATTTTCCTTCCCCGAGGCTTCTCTCTTTAGACACAAAACAAGCCAAAGCATTAAATTCTCCTCCAGCAACTATCCTCCTCCCTGCGGTTCATCGAAGTCGACAAATTATTAATTTCAGGACAATGCGTTCAGACGCCAACCCGTCTTCAAATCCAGCACTTTACCAAAGCAAATAGTCTCCCAGCCATTTGTAAATGTAGGACACCCAGATGCTTGCACTGTTGCATCGTATGCAATGTAGCAGGAGCCTTGCTCCCAATGCTGTTATTGCACAGGGAAATAAATTGTCAATTTGTTGTGTTTTCTGTGAATTCAGATTGTTTGGCAATCTGTTGGAATCAGTGGTGGAAGAAGCACTCCGATGTTTTACTTAAAGGACCACTTTACCCATTTTCAACCTATCTTCATATAATTGGTCCTCACTAATGCTCATTATAATATTGTATCAGTTTTGGTACCAAATCCGATGAGTTTTGAGCTTGTAGATCTGCTATTTTTGCTATTTTTTATTTTATTTGAATCCTGAAAAGTAACAGTTTTGGACATGAGATTTCCACCCGATGAGATGTTGTAGTGTTTGAACAAGGTCAAGCTATCTTTGTTAATTTTTGCCTTCCTGCTCTCAGTTTTTATGACGTCTGCATGCCTAGCACTGACGTTCGTTTTTGTGGATAATGTTGCCCTTACTTTTTTGCTTACTGAGGAGTGAGGACATAAAAAGGACATAAAATGCAGCTGACGACAATCCGGATGATGATGGAAATTAGGCAAATGGCAAATTTCCGAGCACTGTCTTTCATCTGTCAGTGAGGTCAACAACAAACGAAGGGAGTGGAAAGGCTAGCCTTTAAAAGACATACCAAGCATTCATTGTCATTCTGATTTTGGCTTTCTCCAAGATACGTGATATTCAACAAAACAAACTTTTTCAATTTGTTTAATTGGCATATAGAGGAAATTACCTTTTTAGATTTGACAAACAAACTTTTTCCACTTGTTTATTTGGCATATAGAGGAAATTACCTTTTTAGATTTGTCTGCAGCCTGTGCCAACCATGGCAGAAGCAGTTGAGGATCGCCCAAATGACTGTTGTCTATAATGTGTTCTCACAGACAACATCTCTTGCAGCACAAATACTCTGGTACTCTAATGGTCTGGAATTGTGGGTGTGCACGGCGCATTTTTGGGAGTTGGGAGATTTTAGTTGAAGTGAAACCTTATTATGACAGTCTTGGCGCCGATACGTTTTCTACATTCTTTTCATTAAAGAATGTCATCCACTCTTTTACACCTGTAAAACGTATGACGTGAACGTGACAATCAAGTGAACGTGAGTTGATTTGCCGTGTTATCCCTATGTGTCCTTGAATGTCTTTTAATAACAGTTATGTTTTTGTTTGAATCTCTGATCCCCCACTGAACTGCAGCTAAGCTGGAATGCACTCAGCAGTGCACGTTTGTGAGTGGGAAGAAGAGACACTTTTCAGAGCTGCATCAACCCTGGCTGAGACGCTAATACAATGCTACACCACACGAGCCTCCCTGAGCCCTGCAGGCTCGGCTGAGTTCTTTTCTCATCAAGCTTATGAGAAACTTTGGGGTGCCTGGTGGCTCAGCCCAGATAGTGCAGAGACCATATGCTCCCTGTGAGCATGACTCTTTGAAAAGAGAGAAATGCGGGACTGACCTACTGATGGAATTTGTTTGGTGAGAGGTCAAAGTTCTGAGAAATGTCTATGTGTTGAGTTGTGTAGGTTTCCCAAACAGTGGGTCGGGACCCATGTTTGGGACGCGGACCAATTTTTATCGGAATATAAGGTGAATACCGATACATTCATACACAGATATCTTGCTCACTGCTTGCTGTTAAACAACAGGACCCAGTTGCACCACCTCACACTAAGTTCAAACTTAGCCTAGTTATAGCTTAACCCATTCAATCCGTGGACGCATCTCTGTCATTTTAGATTTCTTTGGCTATAAAAAAATAGCAGATCTACAAGCTCATAGCGCGTCACCAAGTGCCACGCTATGAGCTTGTAGATCTGCTATTTTTCGAAAGAATCGTGACAATTTGTGCAAATCTTTGAATATATATATTTTTTAAATATATATATATTTAAAGATTTGCACAAATGTTCACATTAAAAAGAAAAAAAATAGCAGATATACAAGCTCATAGCGCGGCACTCGGTGCCGCGCTATGAGCTTGTATATCTGCTATTTTTTGAGCTTGTAGATCTGCTTGTAGATCTGCTTTTGAATAGCCAAAGAAATCTAAAATGGCAGAGATACTTTCCCGGTTAAATGGGTTAAAAGCTATAAATAGGCTAAGTTTGAACCTAGTGTGAGGTGGTGCAATTGGCCCCTGGAAGAGAAGGAGGGGTACAGTACAAATACATCAGTGTATATCTCCTTATACGGGTACAGTCAATTTAGAAGCATAGACGGGTTGTATCAAAAATGTGAATATAGGGAAGTTGCCTGCTGCTCCCTTTCACCTGACAGTGAGGAGTCTCACTGGGCGGGTGTAATGTAATGTACACGGAGGGACACGCTGTCCTTGCCAGTTCCGCTCCCCGCTGACCGACCCTGTATACCTGTCACTAGTGCAGCGGCGTGAGATCGCCCTCTCAAATTAGGGGGCGGGGCCAGGTAGAAGGCAGGACTTCCAGTTAAACACTGTGTTCTCCCCGTGTCTCCTACGGTAGTTAATACCCTCACAAAAACATGTAGTAATCCTGGTCGCTATACCGCCTCCCCCATGACAGCCGGGGCGCCTGATGGAGGGGGAGGGAACTGGTTGGAATAACGTGTTCCTTTCATGTGCTACGTCCTACCCGGGAAACTCCCCCCTGTCAGGTGACAAGAAGGTCAGTTGGCTCTCATGCATTGAAGGAGGCATGAGCTCGGCCCTGGGCTCCCTAGGCTGTGGGGGGAATGCAGTGCCCAGGATGACTTAGAAAATTGGCACCGGGTGAAAAAGGGTTACAAAATCGTGGGATTAAAAAAATAACCACAAACAATAAAACACTGCATTCCGATGGGCTGTCACACGTCACTGATGGATGCTGCGTACCTTATCTCTGACTCAAAATCAAAAAGAGCCAGACAAACAGCCAGCTTCTTCCCGCATTCAGCTGCACTAGTCAACAGCTAAACTGCATTAATTAACAAAGGGACTTTTAAGCTGGCAGCATGCTCCAAACTAAGTTGTTGGCTTGCCGAAACTGAACAAGTTCTCCGAGGATTTCATACTCGATGCAACTCCGCTCTAATACCGCTGAATGTTAAACCCCATGTATACACATCTGGATTTCCACTTCTTGTTTACATCAACCTCCAACCTGCCTTGTCTCTGAGATTTTGCCATTTGTGGCGAAACACACTGTGGACAAAGTGTGTGCTATCTCGCTCCATGAATTAATTACCATCTAGGTTGTGTTTTGTGGTCCCTCAGAGAGGGATTATAGAGGTTTGTACCTCCTAAACTTCTCAGTCAAATATTCTTCGAAAGTGTCTACAGTACCTTGCTGGCAGATTTCAAAAATAATTCACCAGTGCACCGTGAGTTTTTGACCAATCACACACAGTGTTCACATTGGTGTCTGTGCTGTGATGTTTGGCTAGTTAGAAAATAATGGAGGTGCAAGAACTGCCGATAGGAACTTTGACAAGTTTGTTCGTTTTCTCCACAATTAAAGTGATTATGTTCTTATCACCCAACTTTTGTTTCTGAAAGGAGTTTTTCTGCAGACTGTGGGTGCTGGCATCCAGTGCTGTTTGTGCACACATTACTCCTTCATGTTATTTGGACTCACACACGTCTACTCAGTGCAATGTCTATAGGCCTATGTACAATATTTAATATGTACAATACCTGTAGCATACTGTAACCTGTGCAATATTAGTGGTATAATCATAACAGGTCTGTGCCACGTGACTTGGTGCCACGAAGCACATTCCTTGTATGTGACCGTGCTTTATAACGTTGGTTCTCAAAGTGGGGTCCGGGGACCCCCAGGGGTCCTTGAGGGAGTTCCAGGGGGTCCCCAGCTAAATGATTGATTAGGCAACAAATGGACCCTTATGGGTCTGTAACTCTGAGAGTGTACAAATGGAACCAAATGGACCCGTCCATTTGGTTCCATTTGTACACTCTCAGAGTTAAATTGACATTTTACAATATAAATTGCGGTCCAAGTGATAGAAATGCCATTAAATGGGGGTCTGTAGCCCTAATGCATGTCAAACTGGGGGTCCTTGAAATTAAAATGGTTGAGAATCACTGCTAGAGCCGTAAAAAATCTTCTCTTATGGGGGTCCCTGGCATATCTTTTGAAATGGGGGTCCGCGGGCTAAAAAGTGTCAATTTGGGGGTCCTTGACATGAAAAAGTTTGAGAACCACTGCTTTATAATACTTAATAAACACCTTCTGCATGGTTATCCTGACATCTGTCGCTGAAAAGGACGTTCTACCAATGGGACTCCGACTCCAGACACTCCTTAAAAACATCAAGTATTGGTTTGACAAGCAGTCAGTGGGAGGCACGGTAATGGTCATCACTCTGGAGATGGTTGTGAAGAGGAATGAGAGAACAAACCCTTTCGCCACCGCCACCGCTATGGCTACACACTAGAGATGCGCGGATGGGTTTTTTTTGTCACCCAAATCCGCGTGTACATGTTCATCGTTATCCATCCGCCATCCAATCGCATTAATTATATCATCCTATTTATACATCCCTACCAACCGCTTCAAATAATTATTTTCCTGATGTTAGTTTTCTTATAAACAATGTTACTCACCACTGTCGCGATGTAGTGACTGTATACAATTCATATCCATGGTGACAACGAGCCCTCGTCTTCATTCGGTCGTTTTCACTTTCGCTTTTTATAAGCGACTTTTGGGCTTGTTTGGCGCTTGTTTTGGGCTTGTTTTCATAGACCTGGCTGCTTATTTCTCTCGCAGAATCTGGCAACACAGGCTGCCTGCAAAGCAACGTGCAGTAGGCGGCTAATTTGTGCCTGATGTAAAATGTGACGTAATATTAAAACACTGCAAACGCACGCACGGTGAGATTTCGTGCTTTTTAAAAGCTATAATAGGCCTATAGATAGATATCATGAATTTAATTCCCGCATTATCTCACCCGCGGTTTATCCAATATTAATTGATAATTATTTAATTATTATTTGATTGACCCAAATCCACCCAAACTGCGGTTTTACCCGCGGAAACCGCGATCCGTGCATCTCTAATACACACGCATTCATGCATGCTTGCATGCACACGTACACAAACACACTTTTATCTGCAGAAAGGCAATGAGGCTTTTAGCTGTCTTAACTTAACCCTCTGAGTGCAGAGAACACTTGAGACTCACACACACACACACGCACGCACACACACTCACATCCTTGTGCACCTGCACATGCACACGCACACGTATCCGCTCTCATGCATGCGTGTGCACACGCGTGCACACACATACCGCACCGTCGTCTCCCAGGAAAAATAATGATTTCCCTCCTGGCTGGCCCTCTCTCCCAGCCCTCCCCTACATCACTGAATCGGTGTCAGAGCGGCGGTGTAAAGCGGCACAGAGCTGTCTCCCTCGCCCGCTCTCCTGGGCTTTAACACCAGTGTGAGCTGTGTCTGACGGACAGCGCAGAGAGAGGGGAGGCAGAGCAAATCCTCTGTTTACTTAAATAGCAGCGAGGGAGAGAGAGAGGATCGCAGACCTGGAACTGGGGTGGATGGACACACTGTTGAGCAGTGGATGTGCACAGCCAGGTACATTTTGGGAGTTTGGTGGTGGCTGAGAGGAGATGGGGAGAGAGAGGAGGGCATGTGGTCGTGCATCTTTTCCGAACTCCCAATGTGCATGTGTGCGTGTGTGTGCACACACACACACACACACACACACACACACACACACACACACACACACACACACACACACACACACACACACACACAGGGACGTGCACAGATAGACTCTAGGTGGTGCTAGAGCACCTGCCCTCTTGACCAGAAGTGCCCTTTTTTTCAGTTTACAGCAGGGGTCTTCAACAGGGGGTCCAGGACCCCCTAGGGGGTCCTCAGAGTTACTACAGGGGGTCCGACCAAATCTTTATGTGATATGATTTTTCTTTTTACCATAACCACTCGAACCCTAGCATCCCTTTTCTGAGGAGAACAAAAATAGCCGATCTACAAGCCCACAACGCCTCGCACTGCGAGGCGTTGTGAGCTTGTAGATCGGCTATTTTTGGCAAAGAGGTATAGGTGTAGAGGGAAAAAAGAGCAGACCTAGTAAACAAAAAAAAGTATAATTTACTTAAGCACCTTCCCCTCAAAATGTCTGTGCACGCCACTGTCCCAATGTGCATGTGCGCGCGCGCACACACACACACACACACACACACACACACACACACACACACACACACACACACACACACACACACACACACACACACACACACACACACACACACACATAGAACAAAGTTTTCAGGCGAGATGAGGGAATTCACGTTTCCCATGCCCTTCCTCTCTACTACTACTACTTTGTGACCTGAACAGCTGTTTCGTTAAGAGTAGGCCTATCTCCTGCTCATGGCACCTGCCTTCACAGCGCATCTCACCAGTTAATCTTTCCAGACTTTCTGAGATTAAATGCATTGGCCACATACTGCATCTGAAGTGCAGTCACTGAAGGTGACACATTTTGCGGTTAAAAAACATATTTTAAAAATGTTTTTTGTGATATACTTCATTCGGTCTAAACTGTCCTCAGTAAGTGACTCAGTGTTGAGACTCAGAGGGACTGAACAAGGTGCTAATCCCTTGTTTTGCATTTTTCACAGACAAAGACACTATAAAGGTGTAGTGTGTGAGTCACCATGTTCGCCATGTTGTCGAGAAGAGTTTTCCAGCTGCACTATTTCTCTTGGATGATGGAATTACTGAAATGTGGAGGTACAGCGAGAGATTAGGGGCAATACAACCACAGGGGATTCAAGAATATAGATAAGTACGCTCAGTGGTGGAAAAATTACTACATTTGTTTTACTTAAGTAAAAGTATCAATACTGCAATGTAGGAACACAACAAATAAAAGTCCGGCAATCAAAATTTACTTGAGTAAAAGTACAGAAGTATCGGCATCAAAATATACTTAGGTAGGCAGTCCTACTCATTATGCAGAATGTGTCCCGTTTCACAAGTTATCATAATGTCTAAATGTATTTAAAAATCTTTTGAAAATAGCAGATCTATACAAGATCACAACGTGTCGCATCACGACTCGTTTTGAGCTTGTAGATCGGCTATTTTCCAAAGTTTAAATAGGGCTGAAGTGATAAATGCATGTGTTGTAATAATTCAAATCTACGAAGTAACTAGTAACTAAAGTTTTCAAACTGTAGTGGAGTAAAAGTACAATATTTGCCTCTGTAGTGGAGTAGAAGTATTGAAAATTCCAGTAAGGTAAAAGTACCTTAAAACTGTACTTGAGTAAATGTACTACTGTCCACCACTGAGTACGCTAAAAAGAGACACTGGAATGTGCGCCCCCCCCCCCCCCCCCCCCCCATATGCGTCCTTCAAGTGTATACCACTTGAAGAGCAATGTTTGTCGTTATTATTCAGTTGGAAAAAGGTGTGCAAAATTGTGTCGTACAGCCTGACCAACCTCACCTAATACTCTGGAGAATGATGTAGTTGCTACTATATCCTGGCTGGCATCATGCCTTCCTCTGAATCTGGCAAAGATGGTAGAAACGGAGAAACTCGTCTGCTCTGTGTGCCATCATGGGTTTGTTTACATTCATCGTTCCTAGCTGCTCTTCTGTGAGGGATGTGTGTGTGTGTGTGTGTGTGTGTGTGTGTGTTCGTGGGACTCTAGCGGAATAATTTAAATCTCAGCTAGTGAAAGAATAGCAGGTGAAATGATTGCTGATGTCACATTAACCTTCCCCAGAGTGGCTTCCCCCTCCGCCTCGTCTACTGTCTCTCTCAGCAAGCCGCGGCGAGCGTCAGGAACCATAGGTACAAATATTGTCTCTTTGTGACCTCCAGGCACCATCAATTATCCAGGCTTTTTAAGCCACTGTAGCCTTGGGGTTAGGGTTTGACGGATGAGGCGGATGACACGAGGGAAATGGGTTCTCCTCCTCTGTTTTCAGAGATCCCGGGAAGAACCTGTATGTGCATATAGTGCCTCCTGTAATGGGTTTCTGTCTCCCTGTAATGGTTTCGTGTCGTGGCATTTTGAAGATGTTCCCGACTGACCCGAAAGACGCATTCAGAAATGCAGAGGCAGGAAGTTGTCATTTTCTCTGTTGTTATTGTAATTCAGTGTTGATTTTGACAGATTTTTTTAAATTTAGTTTTAGTCATAGTCTTTTGAATAAAATTCCACTTAGTTTCAGTCATATTTTAGTACGTTTTTGTCTAGTTTTAGTCGACTAAATATCATAAGATTATAGTCGACTAAATCTACAGTTGATTTAGTCGACTAAAATGTATTTTGGCGCTGATTTCACACTTGGTTGCATGCTGAAAATAGCCGATCTACAAGCTCACAACACGTCGCAGCGCGACGTGTTGTGAGCTTGTAGATCTGCTATTTTCAGAGCGCAACACCCTAGCGCAACCAAACACAATCCACTGGATCTCTTCTCCACTAGTCCCTTCCTTAACATTTTAGTCTAGTTTTTATTTCTTGACGAAATTGACAATATATTAAGTCATAGTTTTAGTCATCATAGCTTAGTTTTTATCTAGTTTTTATCTAGTTTTCGTCAGTGAAAAAATTTAGTTGACGAACATTTTTCGTCATAGTTTTAGTAGACCAAATAAACACTAAATTGTCCTTTGTGTTTGCTCGCATCGGTCATTTGGGTCTATTTTGTGTTTGAAACCGTAAAGTATGAAAAGTACTGTATGTTCTCAACCTTGAAAAGTTCTGCTCGTGGCTCTCAATCTGAGTGACTGGCTTAATCTTCACAGTCACTCAGATTTAATGATAGTGTCCGGTCATTTGATTGATAAAATCGTTTAGTATCTCCTCCATCTGAGAATGGCTTCTCTCTCATTGCTCAGCTGTGAACATAGACTACAAACCGCTTGACAATTCAAAACGAGCAAGATTTGAGGTACAGACAGTACCAATTAAGTATGAGATGTGTCAGGGCCTCTCTGTCTCTTTCTGTCTCTATTTCTCTCAGTCTGTCTGTCCTCCAGCCTCTCACAACCACAAACTCCTGCCTTTGCTTTGGACTTCATGTTTAATTTCTGTCTTAAACGCACGTAAACCCTCTATACTTAGTGAAACAGGCCTTGAGTTAGCAGCTCTGTACTTGGTCTGCTCGTTTCCTTCTACATGCTGTAGCAGATCTTCAGTACATGCAATCTCACAACGCATGTGAGCTTGTAGTTCGGCTATTTACAGTGGTGTAATGTAACTAAGTACATTTACTCTACCTTTTTTTTAGGTACTTTTACTTTACTGGAGTATTTCCAATTGTCTATACTTTTACTTTTACTCCACTACTGTACATCTCAGAGGCAAATATTGTACTTTTACTCCACTACAATTATTTGAAAAATGTAGTTACTAGTTACTTTGCAGATATAACTTATTACATTATAAAACATGCATTTACCACTTTAGCCCTATTTGTACCTATAGGCTATTTGAAAATAGCCGATCTGCAAGCGCGTTGTGAGCTTGTAGATCTGCTATTTTCAAACATTTCAGTACTTTTACTGTTGGATCTTTTAAGTACATTTTGATACCAATACCTTCGTACTTTTACTCAAGTAAATTTTGAATTCTGAACTTTTACAATGCAGTATTGATACTTTTCCTTAAGTAAAACATTTGAGTACTTTTTCCACCACTGGCTATTTCTGGCATTAATGTTCCCCTAGAATAGGTTTCTCTGCCAGGAACAGTTTTATGTTGGGGACTTTTGAGTATGTTGTGTTTGCACTGGTTCTGTTTCCCTGTGTTCTCGTACACCTCCTCCAGCTTGGCTTCCCCTGCTCACCTGTCTTGTGTTATCTTTAGTTACTCAGCCTTGCTCTGTGTTTTTGCCTGTCACACCCCCCTAGTCACATTGTAACCCAGTCCTCTTGTTTCCCAGCTAATTGTGGTCCCTACCAGTGGTGGAAAAAGTACTACATTTTTAAACTTAAGTTAAAGTATCAATACTGCACTGATATACTTTGACACAAGTAAAAGTCCGGTAATCAAAATTGACTTGAGTAAAAGTACCAAAGTGTTAAAAATATACTTAAAGTAACAAAAGTAAAAGTACTCATTGCACCGTTTCACAAGGTATCATAATATGTAATGTATTGAAATATTTTTTAAATAGCCGATCTACAAGCTCATAACGCATCGCGATGCGCTGTGAGTTTGTAGATCTGCTATATTCAAATAGCCAAAGTGTGTGTGTGTGTGTGTGTGTGTGTGTGTGTGTGTGTGTGTGTGTGTGTGTGTGTGTGTGTGTGTGTGTGTGTGTGTGTGTGTGTGTGTGTGTGTGTGTGTGTGTGTGTGTGTGTGTGTGTATATATAGTGGAGTAAAAGTAAAAGCACATTTGGAAATACTCCAGTAAAGTAAAAGTACCTCAAAATGATACTTAAGTACAGTACTTGAGTAAATGTACTTAGTAGTTACTTTCCACCACTGGTCCCTACATACTACAGGTGTGCCTTGGCCTGTGATTAGAGCCCAGTGTATACTGTTTGAGTTTTTGTCAGATAGTTGTCAGTATTCCAGAGTGCCAGCTGGTCAATGTTTCAGTCCTTCTGAATGCCTATGATCCTATAGTTTCATACCAACCTGTCATGCCGAACTCCAAGTAAAGGACGTCAAAGATGTCAAAAGTATATACTGTAAGCTAAAAAGACTTGTACTGTATAGTCCAGTGTCAGTTACCTTATGTGTGGACTATGCAGTCGACACGCACAGACACTTTGCACCTTTCCCCCCCTCTTTTTTTTCTCGCACCTAAACTAGCATCCATAGCATACTATGTATCATGTAAAGTATATATCTGCTGCTATGCTGATGTCACAGTGACCTCGACCGTTGACCTTTCACCACCTACGTCCATTAAGTTCATCATTGAGTCTAAGTGGACGTTTGTGCTAAATGTCATGAAATTCCCTCCAGGCGTTTCTCAGATATTGCATTCACATGGTTGGCAACGACGTGAGGCCGCACGTAATGACCTTGACCTTTGACCTTCTAATCAGTTCATCCTTGATTCTAAGTGGACGTTTCTGCCAAATGTCATGAAATTCCCTGAAAATGTAAAATGGGTGTGCTTGAGATATCGTATTCACAATCATAGGACGGACGGACGGACAATCCGCACGCCTTGGTCACCAGCGGAGGTGTAAAACAAGCTTTGTTAAAATGTTAACGCTGTAATATTCCAATTTCTATAAAGCGCTTGTTCAGTAACGGGGTTTATTCCATCTCTTTAGTGAACAGGAATTACATTTTCAGGTCGGGATACCCATTTTATCCTGTCAGGAGATTATTTATCAGCTTATTTTTGTTCCAGTTCCAATCTTCTTCTGCTCTTTTTTTTCCCCCATCACTTCCAATTTCACTTTACCTTCACCTTTATCCTCTGTGAGTTCTCTCTTGATTGGATAAAATTGATATCCCGACCTGAAGTATTCTCTGTGTACTAAACAGCTGGAGACCCCTGTTACCCCTTTTCTTTCTTCTTTCTTTTTCTTTTTCCTTATGTATTCAGGGAAACCCATTGAGAGCAAGCTCTCTTTTTAAAGGACGCCCTGATAACAACATATAGAATACATACACAATGAGAAACAATAACAAACATTTGAATCACATTACAATGTCACAGATGCAAATAAACACAGTGTTACATGGAACGGGTGCAGTCACTGTGTAGTGTGTCCTCAAGAAGCATTCTATAAGAATATATATAGTTATTTAACACTTATTTAACAAAATATATACCGGTACATCACTTACACCCCATTTAACCCATTAAGACCTGGAACGCATCTGTGTCACTTTAGATTTCTTTGGCTATTCAAAAATAGCAGATATACAAGCTCATAGCGCGGCACCGAGTGCCGCGCTATGAGCTTGTAGATCTGCTATTTTTTGCCATTTTTTCTGCCATTTTTAAGAATCGCCTCAGGTCTTAATGGGTTAAGGCTCGGGCAGACCTTGAAATGTGCTTTTTTTACAAGGAATGTCAAGGGACTTCAATGGAAAGGAAAATGTGATCATTCCTTTTCCCAGTCCATTACTATGGGAGGCTCCTTTTGATGGCTACTGTAAAGGGTAGATTTACCCTGGAAGGGTATCTATATCCTATAGCGCTGGGTGACATTCCCAAGGTTTACATTTATAACACTGTGTGTGGAGCAAGCAGTTCCTTGTGTTTACGCTCGTACATTTAAAGGTGACGTGTAGCATTTACTCATTCATATATCACTGTCAAAAGCACCGTTTTCTCCCTGGCTCTTACAGTGTGTTTTTTTACCTGGCACCTTCTTGATTATACATGAATAATCCTGGGAGACACGGGGATCATTTGTCGTGTATGTGCGCCGTGGCTTTGATGCTGCCTGGCAAATGTCAAATGTCTGGCTTGTAAATGTTGGCATAAATGTCTGTAGAAATGCCAGCTTAACCCATTCAATCCGGGAACGCATCTGTGTCATTTTAAGATGTATTTGGCTGTTCAAAAATAGCAGATCTACAAGCTCATACGGCACTCGTGAGTTTGTGAGCTTGTAGATCTGCTATTTTCGCAACATCGTGAAAATGTGTGCAAATCTTTTAATATATATATATATATACATTTTAATTTAAATCTTTGGGGGGGGGGGGGGGGGGGGTTCCGCGGACAAATACATATCATTTTGGGGGTCCTTGACATGATTCTTTTTTGAGAACCACTGATAGCAAGATAAGTTAGTAAAAAAAAACAGAAGCAAAGATTTGACGCTTTGAAAAATACAGTATATATATTCAAAGATTTGCACACATTTTCACGATTCTTCAAAAAAAAGTGCAGATCTACAAGCTCGTAGCGCTATGAGCTTGTATATCTGCTATTTTTGAATAGCCAAAGAAATCTAAAAATTACACACAGATGTGTTCCCGGTCTTTATGGGTTAATGCCTGCTAAATGTATGTTAGTCGAGCAGCAGTATCGAGACAAAAGCATGACTATTGCTGACAGAACCAGTGCATCTACTATGATATGACTCTTTGCATTCGCTTGCATTGAAGGCAACATGTTCCTCAAAATCTCAAAAATGATCATTTTCATTAGACTGGCAAGAACTTCGACGGTATCTTAAGGGGCAGGAAAATAAAAATATACTGACTGAAAGCTCACATTGGCAACGGAACATCAGTGGTGGAAAAAGTACTCCTTTTACTTAACTAAAAGTATCAATACTGCAATGTAGAAATAAAAGTAAAGGTACGGAATTAAAAATGTACTTGAGTAAAAGTACAAAAGTATTGGTAACAAAATGTACGTAAAGTACCAAAAGTAAAAGTACTACTGCAGAAATGTCCCAAATTTATTTTTTCTTCAAATGAATGAAATGTATAGAAATATTTTGAAAATGACAGATCTACAAGCTCAGGACGCATCTGCTATTTTCAAATGGCCGATGTGTATATATAGGGCTGTAGTGGTTAATGTATGTTTTGTGATGATGCTCTAGTCTAAATCTACAAAGTAACTACAAACTAAGTTAGTAGTTACCAAAGAATTGTACCGTAGTAAAAGTACAATATTTGCCTTTGAGATGTAGTGGAGTAAAAGAATTGGAAATACTTAAGTAAAGTAAAAAAATAAAAACTCAAAATTGTACAGAAGTACAGTACTTGAGTACATGTACTTTACACCACTGCATTTACCTGTACCATGCATGATCCATGCGCCTGAAAATCCCTACACGGTGTTATGTCCAACAATGCAAAGAGTTGCTGTTTTTGCCTTTTCATGTGTGTGAAGGAGCAGGACAGAGGCTGATGCTCAGAGGGACCGCCGTGACGTATTGATTGTCCTCAGGACCTCACACATCACTTTTAGCTTTGGCACCATTGACATTCAACTGAGATGAGGAGGCAGGGAGTATGTTGATTATCCCTGAGGGGGAGACAAGCAAGGCCATGTTGACCACCAGCAGCTTTATCAAACACACTTCATCTCTCTCTTGCGTCTTGCATTAATGAACGTAAACATCGATGGACGATCACGTGACTTTTTAACATATGTATCAAACACTCCTGGGTCGATGAATATATATATACCGTAGGACGAAGTGCTGTATGGAAAAAGCTTGCTGTTTAAAGCCTGGCAGGAATAATGAATAAATAATATTCTCATTTGGTACACCATTCCCGTGGAAGATTGCTTTATAGATTAGACAGTTTGATAGCTGTGGTTTCGTCTTTCCTTGAGGTACGTGGACAAAAAAAAAATCTCTGATCAAACATCCCTTTCTCTCATTTTGAGAGATTTTTTTTTTGCATAAGTCCTCACTCTCTCCTGGGACTTAATGAAAGTTAGCTCATGAATCCAGATGGCTTGTCAAGGAGAAGGTCTATAACAGTGCTGTCCTATGCCAGAGAATCTGATTCCTTATTGGAATCCGTTAACGTTTCCATCACGTCAGGACTCGCCATGATGTGAGGAGGAGGATCCTTTCGGGAGATGGGGGACCGAGTCCAGAGGGAGTAAAGCGCCAGAAAAGCATCTAGGCCTATTTTGTGCATGTCAGTCAAGGATTGCAGATTTAGAAAAGCCTCTTATGCTTAATTTATGCTCCGTCGTATGACCGTGTGTGGCGCGCCGAAAATAGCAGACGCACAAGCCTCGAATCGCATTGGCGTCGCATACGCGCCGCATTGTGAGCTTGTACATCGGCTATTTTCGGTTGCGCGACGCCGTCATATGACAAAGTATAAATCGTCCCTTTAGAGCAGTGGTTTTCAACCTTTTTCATGCCAAGGACCCCTAAATTGATATACATTTGGCCGCGGACCCACAGCTGAAATATTTTTGTGCCAGGGACCCCCAGAAGCAAAGATTTTAGTAAAAAAAATGCTTTAAAAAATATATACTGTATCTATTCAAAGATATGCACACATTTTCAATTTTTTTCAAAAACAGCAGACCTGCAAGCTCATAGCGCTATGAGCTTGTAGATCTGCTATTTTTGAGACGCCATGTTAACACATTTTGCTGGGGACCCCCTGGTACCCTCCCCCCCCCCCCCCCCCCCAAGGACCACTGGTTGAGAACCACTGCTTTAGAGTGACACAGAAGTGTCCTATTTTCGCCCTATTTTCGCCGGTGCCTATACCCGTTATCCCTAAACTTTTTTGCTATTTTTTACTATTTTTAAAAACATTTTCAAATAGTTCAAATAGCCAATCTACAAGCTCACAACGTGTCGATGTGGCTAGAGCTAGTTGAACTATTTAAAAATGTGTTTTAAAAATAGTAAAAAATGGCAAAGAAGTTTAGAGATAATGGGTAAGGCACCCGCAAAAATAGGGCACTAGATGTAAAATTTGCATCCCAAACTCAAAAAACACTTGCATATACTGTTCAAAATAACACCCAATATTCACACACGCTTTGCAAACTTTAAAATACAAATTGAAGCTACTCATGGCATTAATAATGTTATAATCTTAATCGCATATAGTGAGTCATTTTAATCAAGGACAGTCTGTCTCAAAGCCTACATTTGGCTTTTTGAGACCGTTACCCTCCTCTTTGTTTATGTTTGCATTGAGTACTGGAACTTTAGCCATTAGGCTTTTCTTCCCCCTGGAGGAGCAGTCCCAGTGACGCACAATAACTAATCTTTCTGACGTTTCCTTATTGCCCTCTGATTCCTTTTCAGAAATCTACTTAAGCTGTCAGCTTGCGAGTATGAAAGGACTTAAGTGAATATGTCAAGCGGCTCCGTTCTTTCTCGTGTTGAGAAAACCGTCCACTTCTGGAGGCAATGTGCCGTCTCCTCTTGTTTGCATGTATCCTATCCATGTCCTGAAGGAACAGGCATCCTCAAACGTTCTATTGTTCACCAGCAGCATATGCTTCTTTTTTCTCCCCCCCCCCCACCCCCCCAAGTTGGTTTTTGATTCTATACTGAGACAATATGGAGCACTGAACGAGACTCAAACATCGATGACAATATAGCAGCACAGAGAGAAAGACAATACAGAGAATGAAAAAGTGGAATCATAGCCCAGTGTGAAAGCACTCATACGCGTGCGTGCGAGCGCACACACACACACACACACACACACACACACACACACGCACACGCACACAGTTCTCTCCCCAGGGAACCATATAATATGGAGGAGTTGATTAGGAATGCCTGGTCTCTCAACAAAAGGGACAGTATGTGCGGAGGCAGTAGCTCTGAATTCATTGTCATTAGCAGTGGAACACCAACCCCTTTTCAAACTCATTAGTTGATAAAGCAACCCTCTGATTTCCCATTAAAAAACCCTATTCGTCCTCCCTCGCTGGTGATGCCCTCTCCCTCTCTCTGCATCTCCGCACCTAGCTTCACAGCGACTCTGGGGGGACTGGAAAACAAATGGGGTCTTTTTTTACAATTTTCTCAGGGATTTTGCCCGGCCATTCCTCTGAAGACCTGTCGCGTCAATTTGTCGTCTCCAAAATGTACAATTACAGCTCCAAGAAAAAGCCCAGGAAAAGAGGAAGAACTGCTGATGGGAGCTGATTACCGATTTAGCATTTGCTGGGATTTCAAACATTACACAATTTGAAATGCAGCTTTCATTTAATGTTTTTCCTCCATCCCTAATGGGATCTGCAGATGATGGGGGGTCTAATGGAGAACGGCAATATAAATGCAATTGTGTACATGATGCTGTAAATCTGTGTGTGGAGAATTTGCTAAGTTCTCTCAGAATCACTCTGCTCCTCTAAGCATGCCCCCTGTATACTGTCTTCTCTCAAGGGAGGCCATTGATGAATATCATGGAGAAGGGTTTAGGTCAGTGGTTCTCAAACTTTTTCGTGTCAAGGACCCCCAAATTGACACTTATTAGCCCGCGGACCCCCATTCGAAAAGATAAGCCAGGGACCCCCATAAGAGAAGATTTTTACGGCTCTCTAGCAGTGATTCTCAACCATTTTAATTTCAAGGACCCCCAGTTTGACATGCATTAGGCTACGGACCCTCATTTAATGGCATTTCTATCCCTGGGACCCCAATTTATATTGTAAAATCAACGTTAATTTAACTCTGAGAGAGTTGGTTCCATTTGTACACACTCAGAGTTACAGACCCATAAGGGTCCATTTGGTTCCTATCCATCATTTAGCTGGGGACCCCCTGGAACCCCCTCAAGTACCCCTGGGGGTCCCCGGACCCCACTTTGAGAACCGATGGTTTAGGTAAAGACGACCAAAAGCAGCTGTCATTTCCTGGCAGAATAACAATTTATTTAAATTTAGACAAAAAGGAAATACATTTTTGTGCTCTGTGCAATCAATGAACAGCTTTTTATGTACAGTTTATACACTGTTATATATAATCTCTCGTCGTAAGTAGTTAAAATGAATTATCACCACCCATTAAATACTCATAGATATCAAAGACCCTGTGCCCCCCACCCCCACATCCCCATTTGTTTGGCAATCTAAAGGTGTAAAAAAGCCATTATCTTCAATTTTCAAAAACATTCATTCAAAGATGCGCAGTGTCAAAATTCAAGTTACTATGTTTTATCCAGCGAGGGCCAACATGGGCGTCGTTGAGCTCTCTCCGTTATCATCTCATACTAAATGTCATGAGCTCAAAAAGGACCGGACGTGTTGTCTTTTGTCGTAATCCAGGCAAATCAAAACAAGATAGATACACGAAACGCAATCACAAACGGGGCGAATTCCAGCCTGAATCCACGCAGTTTCACTTTATTGAACTTAAACACTCTCTTTGAGATCCTGAGGACGCACCTGAGTTTATATAGCATTGACAGCAATGGTTTACGGAGCAGGTATATGCCTCTGACACACATCGCCATCTTCATTCCCTTAATGTAGATCTGACAGGCAGTTTTCGGTCCGGATGGAAAAAATGTACGAGAAACGGAAAATGTAGCAATTATTGTTAAGGTGGAGGCGAAGGGGTAGGAGTACGTATTACAAGTTTGCATGGACGTCCTCAGCGCGCAGCACTTTGTAAGTAATCCAGTAGAAGATGTTGAATATGAGGAAGCTGAGGGGAAAGACGGCTCTGGATATGGTGTCAATGCGCTTGGCCTGGTCCACGAAGCGCTTGCGCAGGGCCTCCCCGTCGTAGATGGTCACCGGGGGCGGCGGGGTGAAGACGGCGGTGCTGGACCCCCCCTCCACGGCCGTGCCGTCCTTGTTCTGGAGGCAGTGACCTAGTCCGTAACCCCGGAAGTAGAACCCGCGGCTCTCCCTGACCAGTTCCTCTTCCTGTGGAGCGAAAGCACAAGGAAAAAAAAAACACGTTGGACTCACTATCACTGTCATCTGGCATTAGCTCATTGGTACATTGTTTCCTCTCAGTGGCTGTTTACCAAATGTTTTTTGGGGTGTGGAACCAAAGGGCGATTATAACGTCCAGCTGGGTGAGAACAAGGTCGTATCCACACAAAAAATGAACTAAACTTTCAGGGACAGAGCTATTTTTAACCCATTAAGACCGCGAACAAATCGGTGTCATTTTTAGATTTCTTTATAAATGTCTGAACCTGCGGTTCCTCTCGTACTGAGCGGGATTACTATTGCAACAATATAATAGCAGATATACAAGCTCATTAGTGCCGCGCTATGAGCTTGTAGATCTGCTATTTAAAAAAATCTTGGACATTTTGTACAAATCTTTGAATATGTATATATATATACTGTATAAATATGTTTTAATATATTTTTTAGCTCCGATCTGTGCTTCTGGGGGGTCCCTGGAACAATCTATTTTGAGATGGGGGTCCGCGGCCAAATACATAATTTTACATAATTATACAATATACAAAAAATACATAATTTTGGGGGTCCTTGGTATGAAGCAGTTTGAGAACTATTGATATTATAGCAATATGTTTTTTTTTTTATTGTTAGGATTTAGAAGACTTTTGTAGAATCCCCAGAAGCAAAGATTTGAGTAAAACTTTTTCGCTTTATTTTCCATGATTTTTCAAAAAAATAGCAGATCTACAAGCTCATAGCGCGGCACTCGGTGCCGCGCTATGAGCTTGTATATCTACAATTTTTTTTATAGCCAAACAAATCTTAAAATGACACAGATGCGTTCCCGGTCTTAAAGGGTTAAACTCAACAACTTTGTGAGTGACGGCATTTGATCTAGCCAGTAGCCTCAGATCTAATTTACTTAATCTCATTGAGGTTTCCAAGACACAGGGAGGGCCACAATGGGGACATCTCCATCACAACAAAATGGGACATTCTAATTATGAAAGCTGGTCAAAAAAATTAACCTTTTGTAGTCTAAGGACTCATGCTCTTTTTTCCACCCCCATCTTCTGGCATAACGGACCTGTCATTGTGTCTCAACAAAAAAAAAAAGTTGCAGTAGGCATTACCCTTTGATGGATGGCAGGGCAGCTTTTTTGTCCACTGTGAGTGAGACCCTATCCTCTCCCTCCAAAGAGAATATTAATAGACATGTAGCTTAAGTCTGACAGTCCACTGACACTTTGAGAGATTCGCTTTGGCAGGGGAAAGATCCAAATTGGGGTGATTAGTAGTCGGTGTGAGGTGCCCTGGGTGCATTGACCCCCATATCCCAGCCTCTCTCCCTCACTGACCCTGGTAAATGTCTGGCCTATACGCTGCTTAACCCTTTAAGACTGGTGAACGCATCTGTGTGTGTGTCATTTTCAGATTTCGTTGGGCTATTCAAAAATAGCGGATATGCCTCGCTATGAGCTTGTAGATCTGCTATTTTTTGAAAAAACGTGTACATTCGTGGCAAAATCTTGATCATATATATTTTTTGAAGCGAACATTTGTAAAATATTTAGTTCCAGGAAAACCACCAGAGGCAAAGATTTGAATTACAAATGTCCGAATTAAAAAATAAATAAAAAATCAAATATTTGCACAACTTTTCATGATTTAAAAAAAATAGCAGATCTACAAGCTCCCTCCATCTCAAAATGTTTTGTGCCAGGGACCCCCAGAAGCAAAGATTTGAGTTAAAAAATGTTCGCTTTAAAAATGTATATTCAAAGATTTGCACACATTTTCACGATTTTTCAAAAATAGCAGATCTACAAGCTCATCTGCTATTTTTGAATAGCCAAAGAAATCTAAGAATGACACACAGATGCGTTCACCGTTCTTAAAGGGTTAACTTTGCATAACAGCATCGGGCGGACTTGGCAGGGGGATCACTGCAGTTTCCAGTCAAAAAGACACATTGTTTCGACTGTTGTGAGCAGCAGCCGGCGTGCATGACAAGTAGGTATACTGTAGGTAGTATTTAGAGTGCTCAATGGGCCGGAAAATCCAAACCGAAACAATTCAACCGAACCGACTGAGTTGAAGGCTAAGATTATCACGTACAATACTGAGCCCAATACCGACCAAACATGACCAAACATGAAAACAAACAAACAAACACAAGTTGGTTATTGCGAAAAAGGGCTGCGCAATTTAGCGGGTCTAATCACAACACAACAGAATATGAGAGAGAGAATATATTTTTTTCATGCCAGACACTGGTTCTTTTAGCAGGTGAGTTAATCACCTCGCAATCCAAAAGACACGTATTTGGCTTTATATTTTTGGGTTGCTGTTGTGTGAGCTACTTCTCATGATGATCGGCATATTGATTGATATACTGTATAGTATAGTTTCGATCCGAATCCAGCCCTACCTGTCGGGATCTGGCTAAAACTCTGAGAACTGTTAATGCACCTATACCTATGTGTCTCCACACACCTACTGCTCACGACAATGCCTTAAACTACAGTGTGTGTGTGTTCACGCCGTTTTTAGAAAAGCAAGTGATCCGCTTCCCATCTTCAATTACCTGACATGTCTATTTTTCTCGAGGAAGGTCGGCTCTGAGCGGAACTTTGTGACGACTAATCGTTTATCTGTTGCTTCAATGACAAATTGCACCATATTCCACAGGGGTATGAGGAGCTGTAGCTCTTCCAGCACGGCCTAATTATCCCCTACACTCCTACCTAAACGATACAGTACATCATGTGCTAAAGTCTAATGATGCGTTTCTCTAAAGATAATAGGCACTCATCGTCTCTGGTCCCTTCTCATGGTTCATGTAAGGTATCGGCGCTACCAGGGCACTTTGGGATTTGTTGGGGGGGAAGTTCCGCGTCTACAGTACCTCTATAATCTTCATCACAGTGTGCTCTGGCACATGGAGGGAATGATTTAGCTTTCATTGAGAGATCAGTGGTTATCTGTGGGTTATGGCGGGCTATGACAAACATAGCCATATTTAGCAGAGGATGGCGGAGAAGATTTAAAAATACAAGACAGGTCTAATAAGGATGAATGCTGCTTTGTGCACAGGCCAGCATTCTCTTCTTTCTTTTGACAAAACCCACAAATTTTGATCAGAAAGGGATGACGGTTGAAAACGTGAGGAACCAAAGACACAACACTGGAGTTCACGTAAACTTTTATAAGCTGGGCTGCGCACAAAAAAAACAGCAAGGAATGCAAGGCGGGATAGTGGCAGGTTTATACTGTCAGGAGGGCTGGTGAAGATTTGGTTGCCGGGGTCAGAGGTGTTAGTGGATAAATTCAAGGTTGAGGGGATACTGGGGAAAAGACACATGACGCATTCATTTTTGGGGGTCGGAAGGCAAGGAAAATTGGGTTTTGAAGGTCAGGGGTTGACACGGTTTGAGTTTTTACCCTGGCACACGCACTGCACTGCTGATTCAGGCTCCCATAGGCTGAGTTGTTACCGGGGATATCATTCACTTTCCGCAGTGTCACGACACTCCCAGGCTGACTGGCAAAGACCTCCGTCAGAAAAGAGGGTAGACAAATTTAAATGACAGTTACTGCTTTATTTTTTCTCTTTCTCCCCCTTTTCGTCGTCCGGTGTACAGCAACGACAAAAAGTCTGACGTGCATGGCTCCTGTAAGAGATGCTTGTTAGTGTTTAATTGAATTAGTCTTGGACATCTGCCTCCCGCTTCTTTTTTGCCGAGAGCAAGAGAAGTCCCCTTGGCCTCGCTCATTCTAATTCAGCCAAAGACAAATTCATAAAAACATGTCATTGGTACAGAATATTCCAGAAAAAAACAATAAGTCATGCTACTGAATCATGCTTCTTCAGAGTTAAAGAGACACTTAAAGAAATAGTTCACCCCAAAAAATACTTATTTTCTATCAATTACACACCCCATGAAGCATTAAATACATGGATTTTCTTTAGTTTTTGTCGCATTCCTAAGTCAATAATTTGATGACCGGGTGTATTTCCGGTAGGAGTTGAGTCTCCTACCGGATACATTAGCATCTTTCCGTCGGTCATCAAATTATTGGTTTAGGAATGCGACAGAAACAAAAAAACTCCATGAATTAAATGCTTCATTGAAAATATGAGATTTCTTTGGGTGAACTATTCCTTTAAGGAAAACGTTGTGTGAGAGTATGATAATACATCGTCCATGGCTTGTAGCTCAGGGAATTGTCTTCAGAGACTGAGGAAAATATCTTGATGTTGAAGTGTTGTGTATTTCTGCAAACGCCGTAAAATGGAACCATACATCTTTGGTTCCTTTTAGTTCTGAAAGCATTGTGGACAGACTGTTAAATAGTCTGGGATTGTATATGCATAAGTTCTCTAGTGAAGCTGGAAATGTGTATTGATTAAACACTTAAAAACAGACAAGAGACTATAGAGCCCCGAGAAACTCAAACATATGGGGTTTAAGTGGTTAAACCCTATGTACCGTACTTAGTTGACTGAGATCTCCCCGAAAACGGCCACATCTACATATTGCGACCACGTTGTGAGCTTGTTAGATCAGCTATATTAACCCGACTGTTTGCCTATTTTCAAACATTTTGTACTTTTACTTTTGGTTCTATATTTTGATGCCAATACTTTTGCACTTCTACTCAAGTAACATTTTGAACACAGGCCTTTTACTTGTAACAGAGTATTTTAATATTGTGGTATTACTACTTTTACTTAAAAAAATATCGGAGTACTTCTTCCACCACTGTCAAGTGATTAAACCTGGACAGGACGTGGTAGACTCCATCAGATTGTCCACATGTTTCTTGTCGTCACCCTTTTAAACTAATGGCTTAAGTAATTTTTGGCCTAAAAGTTTTTCAGAAAAAAATTAAAAACTGATCCAAAAAAAAACTATATGATATTTCTTAATGATGGCAAAAAAAGGTGGGGTGGGGGGGGGGGGGGGCAGCATAATCCTTTTCAATTAGGAGATAGGCGATTTTACCAGAGGTGGCCAGTGTCATGAGGAGCTGACTTAGGCAAAAATATAATTTTCCTCAAAACATGACTTAGGCCAGGGGTCTTCAACAGGGGGTCCGGGACTCCTAGGGGGTCCTCAAAGTTACTACAGGGGGTCCAACAAATCTTTGTGTGATATGATTTTTTATTTTACCTTAACCACTTGAACCCTAGCATCCCTTTTCTGAGGAGAACTTTATATTTTTATATATATAATATATATAATATATTTTTTGGCAAAGAGGCATAGGTGTAGAGCGAAAAAAGAGCAGACCACGTAAACAAAAAATGTTGAATCTGAAACACAATTTTATATGATATGGGGGGGGGGGGGGCCTGCATCATCTCTCTCTCAGCTAGGGGGTCCTTGGCCTGAAAACGTTGAAGACCCATGACTTAGGCCATTAGTTTAAGAAGGTGACGTTGTACAACACATCATCAAGGCATATGCGTCGGTACCTCTCAGATGGATTGTTGGGCAGGCCAGATTCCTCAGTGGGAGTAATGGACAAGGGGAGTCCTTCCCTCTCACTCTACTGCTTATCGATTCCAGCCCCAGCAGCACAGACAGTCCAGTATAACTGCTGTATTCATCTGCTTGGCTGGTGGGCATTTTGCCACAAGTCAAGGGGGGGAGGGGGGGGGGCGTGAGGAGTCCCAGGGATACTTTAATTGCATAGTCGTCTCTCCTATGTCTTTAATCCATTTAGACTGGGACCGCATCTCTGTCGTTTTAGATGTCTTTGGCTATTTTTTAAAGATCTTGAACTGAATTTGTGCACAGTTTTTTAAGAGAACATTTAAAAAATATTTTGTTCCAGGGACCTCCATTATGCAGAATGTCCCATTTCACAAGTTTTCAAATGTATAAAATCTATAAAAATAGCATTGTGATCTACAAGCTCACAATGCGTTGCATCGCAACGCATTGTGAGCTTGTAGATCGGCTATTTTCAAATGGCCAAAATGTATATGGGGCTGAAGTGGTCAATGTATGTTTTGTAATAATAATCAAAATCTACAAAGTAACTACAGTAGTAACTAAAGTGTTCAAATAAATGTATTGGAGTAAAAGTACAATATTTGGATCTGAGATGTAGTGGAGTAGAAGTAAAAGTACAGAAAACTGGAGATGCTCCAGTAAAGTACTTATACCTCAAAATTGCACTTAGGTTTTGTACACCACTGCTTTTCATTATTATTACTGTTGGCGAGTCCGCTAGGCTAGGCTGCTGTGATGCAGAGGGAGGCGGCTTGTGTAGCGGACGGCTCCTCTCCGTCTCCGTCTCCGCACAGGTCAGCGCTCACCATGGAAACGGGGCTGTGCCGGAGTGAGTCGCTCTGGCTCATGTAATGTGACAGGCAGCTGTAGCGCGCTGCCGTTTGTTCGCCTTGTTTCCTGAACATACAGCGACCCGCAATAACAAGAGGCGTACACATCAACGTTATAGGGACTGACAATGCCTTGCTTGTGTGACTGAGCGCCGTTTGCGTGTGTGTGTGTGTGTTTGTGTGTGTGTGTGTGTGTGTGTGTGTGTGTGTGTGTGTGTGTGTGTGTGTGTGTGTGTGTGTGTGTGTGTGTGTGTGTGTGTGTGTGTGTATGTGTGCACGCCTGTTTACATCTCAGAATGTCTGCTTCAGTGTGTGCTCTCTATGTGCGTCTATGGTTCTGAATTGGTGCCGAATATATATCGTCCCTGTCGGGTGGAAAGCTCATAATTATGTCCAAAACTTTTCAGGATTCAAATTCAAAAATAGATAAAGCAGCAGATCTACAAGCTCAAAGCGTGTTGCTTTTCACGTTTCGAGCTTGTGGATCTGCTACTTTTGATGTTTTTGTGTGACGCTGTAGTATGATCAAGTAGGGAATTCATTTAACAAAAAGTTAGAATATACGAGGTTTCTGCCCGACAGCGATGATATACTGTGTGTGTGTGTGTGTGTGTGTGTGTGTGTGTGTGTGTGTGTGTGTGTGTGTGTGTGTGTGTGTGTGTGTGTGTGTGTGTGTGTGTGTGTGTGTGTGTGTGTGTGTGTGTGTGTGTGTGTGTGTGTGTGTGTGTGTGTGTGTCCGGGCAGCTAGGCTCTATTGTAGCCTGACAGCGCATCACGGGTTCGAGTGATCGAGTCCCGTTCCCGACAATCTATGCTGCATCTCTCTCTCCCCGTTTCCTGTCTATCTCCACTTAAACTATCAAAAATAAAGGCAGGAAAAAATAAACTTTAAAAAAAAAAGTAAATATGGGTGTCTGTATCAGGTGTGTGTGTGCACGCAGGGGCACGTGCATGTGTGTAGTGTGTGTGCGCGCACGTACACTACTCACTATTCTCTGTCGTCGCTGCTTCTTCCGCAGCCGGATGAACTCCTTGTGTTGTCGTGAGACAAAGTTGACGGCGGCGTACTCCAGCAGTGCTGCGAACACGAACAGCAGGCACACGGCCATCCAGATGTCAATGGCCTTCACGTAGGACACCTGGGGAGGCAAGGGGACAGGTCAATGGCCTTCACGTAGGACACCTGGGGAGGCAAGGGGACAGGTCAATGGCCTTCACGTAGGACACCTGGGGAGGCAAGGGGACAGGTCAATGGCCTTCACGTAGGACACCTGGGGAGACAAGGGGACAGGTCAATGGCCTTTACGTAGGACACCTGGGGAGGCAAGGGGACAGGTCAATGGCCTTTACGTAGGACACCTGGGGAGGCAAGGGGACAGGTCAATGGCCTTTACGTAGGACACCTGGGGAGGCAAGGGGACAGGTCAATGGCCTTCACGTAGGACACCTGGGGAGGCAAGGGGACAGGTCAATGGCCTTTACGTATAGCAGGGGTCCACAACGTTTTCAGGCCAAGGACCCCTTGGCTGAGAGAGAGATAAAGCAGGGACCCCCATTATATATTGTATAAACTATGTTTTTTTCCCCATAGATTTCATAGGCAACTTCATAGACTTGTGTCACAGCACTATCATGTTGGGTTCATGTTAATGTGTATTTCCAGACATTTAACCATGCACTTAAACAATACTTAGCCAACCTGACCTTTCACTCTGTACTTAGTCTGCTCTTTTTCCCCCTATACCAAACCACTTTCCCGTATATAGCAGATCTACAAGCGCACAACGCCTCGCGCTGCGAGGCGTTGCGATTATGGTTGCTCCGCCCCATAATCTTATCCGCTAGCCTAAAGGGGAATTCCCTATTAGCCCCGGGGGAGATATTAGCCTTTTAGGTCATCGGGCTGAGGCTGTGAGCCACTATGCACACACTATGCTCATGTAATGATGACCTATATCCTTTGGGGAGGGAGGCCTGGCATTCACACGAGTCCAGAGGTGGAAAGTAACTAAGTATATTTACTCAAGTACTGTACTTAACCACTTAAACCCTATGTATGGCTCAGGGCTCCATACCAAGGTTATTATAATTAACTGGAACTAATGGCAGTATTTTTATTATATTGGGGTATTGATACTTTTACTTAAAGGGCAAGACCACTTTGGTAGAGGTTTTGGTTGTGTAATTTCCTTGCCATGATGTAACTCCAAAGGTGGACAAGGAATGAAAAATAATTGCTCCATTAATTAGAAATTGATAATTCAAAATATGCTCCTCATTGACTTACATTGTACACTGAAACGGCTCTCAAAGTCACTCTTTTAGCACATAAACGAACACAAACGAAGCTGATTCAGACAATATAGAACATCACCAAACCCAGTACTGTTTATTTTTTTAATAAAAATGTCAACTTCCTGATGATTTTACTATTTGAAGAACCGGATCCGGATCCGCAGATCCAGTCCGGGTTGTTTACGTTCGTTTACATGCTAAAAGAGTGACTTTGAGAGCTGTTTTACTGTACAGTGTCAATGAGGAGCATATTTTGAATGATCAATTTCTAATCAATGGAGCAATTATTTTTTATTTCTTGTCCACCTTTGGAGTTACATCATGGCGAGGTAACGACACAACCCAGACCTCTACCAAAGTGGTCTTGCCCATTTAGTAAAAAAAGAACACACAGATTAATCCACTACTGAATGAGTCAATGGGATGCGGGCGGTTGACACATAGCCCAGAGAGAGAGAGAGAGAGAGGTCACAGAAGTCACAGAGCCCAGAGCCAGGGAGAGCCCTCTCCTGGAGCCTGATGGAGAGGAGACGCGTCACAGCATATCATGAACGCCTGCTGGCTCTGGGTACTAGAGAGGACAGAGTACAGCAACTCGTAATGGGCCTGGTCATCAACAGTGGTGTAAAGTAACTAAGTACATTTACTCAAGTATTGTACTTAAGTAACATTTTGAGGTACTTTTATTTTACTGGAGTGTTTCCAATTTTCAGTACTTTTACTTCTACTTTGTAGATTTCGATGAGTATTACAAAACATACAGTAACCACTTCAGCCCTATTTACATTTCGGCCTTTTGAAAATAGCAGATCTACAAGCTCACCATGCGTCGCATTGTGACGCATTGTGAGCTTGTAGATCTGCTATTTTCAAAAGATGTATTTGAAAACTTGTGAAGACTTGTGAAATTGGACATGTTGCATAATGGTTACTTTTGGTACTTTAAGTACATTTTTATACCAATACTTTTCTACTTTTACTCAAGCCAATTTTTAATGCCAGACTTTTACTTGTAAACAGAGTATTTCTACATTGCAGTAAGTAAAACATGTGAGTACTTTTTCCACCACTGATCGTCAAGATACTCAAGCGGACCAGTGCCCATGTATGTACCTGTCAAACTACTTCAAAAGACTGAGTGACGACCACGAGCACAACAACCCCAGAGAGAGCTCCACTGATCTCATTCCCCCCGGATTTGGCACAAACATGGGGATGAATTCATTCTACTATTATGCCACCAAAATGTGGAACGCCCTACCAACAGATGAAGCATATAGCGTTAGTTCATGCAGGACACGGAAGTCTTGCACGCCTCAGCTGTAATCGGCTGTCAGTCAGCTGATGTGAACATCAGCCTATAGCCTCCTATTCCCCATTGACAGCTCTGCTGGTCATTACGTCACACATTCATACTCCAATCAGAGCTCACGCCTTAACAAGGAGGTCCCTTTAGATACGGCTTTGCATTCACTAGGGTCTCTGCTTGTCTTGCTGTCTGCTTCACTGCTGCTTAGCTGCCTCCTCCACCCCAGGGCCGACACGCCCATTAGGCAGAGTAGGCAGTTGCCTTTTTTTTTTGTTGCAGGCTCTAGGTGGCGCTGTGGCAGAAAACGGTGGCGCGGCGCTGTCAGACATAGGATAGGCTCCTGTCCGCCTAGCACCGGCCCTGCTCCACCCCAGCCTCCACCTTTTGATCAGAGTATGGCGTAGGCTCAAATACTTGTAATATTATATCAGCTAATTCACACTAATATGTCAATGTATTGCTCCCCACCCGATGGAGACTTGAATTCATGGATATGTTTTTGTTTTTGTCGCATTCCTAAGCCAATAATTTGATGACCGGCAGCAGTTATGGTAGGAAAGAAGAGGTCTCCTAACGTAACCGCTGCCTACCGGTTCGCCGGTCATCAAATTATTGGCTTAGGAATGCGGCAAAAACAAAAAAATGTCCATGAATGCAAGTCTCCATGGGGTGACTAATCGATAGAAAAAAAAGGTTCGCTGACTGCTACAGATGGGGGGAAATTCCAATACAGAGAAGAAAGAGAAGGACAAAGCGTGGGAAGCTTCACAGTACAAATGGTTTCTACTCAAAGTGTACATGTATGTGGTGTGACTGTAAGGGGTCATTCAGATTGCTGCGATGCAGACTTGTCGTCACGCATCCGTGACGGGTCGTGTGAGCATGTAGACGGGGTATTTCCGGCAGTAGTGGTGGTGTAAAGTAACTAAGTTCATTTACTCAAGTGCTGTACTTAAGTACAATTTTGTTAGGTATTTTTGTTTTACTTTAGTGGAGTATTTCAAATTTTCAATACTTTTAGTTCTACTCCACTGCAATTATTTGAAATCTTTAGTTGCTAGTTACTTTGCAGATATAAATCATTATATTATAAAAAACATTAACCACTTTAGCCCTATTCTATACATAGTCTATTTGAAAATAGCCGATCTACATGCTCACAACGTGCACGTTGTGAGCATGTAGATCTGCTATTTTCAAACATTTTAGTACGTTTACTTTTGGTACTTTAAGTATATTTTTATGCCAATACTTTTGTACTTTTACTCAAGTAACATTTTGAACACGGACCTTTTACTTGTAATATTTGTAATATTGTGGTATTGCTACTTTTACTTAACCCATTTTGACGGGAACCCCTTTTCCTGTTGCTATGTACAGTATACAGTATACTGTAGCAACATATTTCTTTTTGTATTTTTTGAATACATTTGTTTTTCATAAAACTTAGGTCAGGATTTAGAAAGCGTTTTTAGAATCGGCCTCAGGTCTAAATGGATTTAGTAAAAAATATGCGAGTACTTCTTCCACTACTGATTTCCGGTACGCGACACAGACAAACTATAAATCGAGCCTAAAAAATGGTTTCGTCTCATCGCGGACCTTTTCGCTCTGAGCCAGGCTTAAAGCAAAATATGAACATCTATTTGTGTTAACCTTTGATGATGTCTCTGTTGGCACTTGGCAGTAAGCAAAATGTATAATGCATGAACGTAGGCTGATAGCATCTCTGGAGGAGTTGCTGTTCTTTCATAAGGCTAGGCCCCGCACTCATCTTGCATTTATTTATGAAGAGGTATAGATTATGATGGATACGCTAGTATACTGCTACCCTTTCGTGGCTGTCCATTGGAATATTGAACACATATAGGATCTTTATGTATGGATTTCACAGGGCCAACACAAAGCACACTAAATGTAATTGGATTTAATTGTGTGGAATAACTACGGTACATCCTTGCTTTGCACACTGAAAGTGGAGCGGTAGCCGATATATAAATGACATGCCCAAAGTAGGGACGCCAGGTTGAATGTGATTAAAAGGTTTTGGAAATTTGCATGTCCTCCTCAGAGGCTCAAACTAATTCCATGCAAAACCTAATGGAAAAGTGTGGAGGCTTGAGTCAGTTCAGCACTACATTATAGATCACCGTTATATAATATCATATATGACAGCACTAGGGAGTGAACTTTGCCCTCCGGTAGATTCTGGGCAAAATGCATTTTAAAACACCTAAAGTAAATTCTGTCTACTTTGCATGAGCATATGATATGCACCACAGCGCAGCACTGATTGCCAGCACAAATAGCTTAGTAAATCCAGCCTATATAGAACAGTGGTTCTCAAACTTTTTCATATCAAGGACCCCCAAAATTGACACTTATTAGCCCTTAACTAGGCTAAGTTTGAATTTAGTGTGAGGTGGTGCAACTGGCCCCCAGGGGTGGCCAAGTTGCTCAAACTAGCGGTACTACTAACGCTACTCGACCTTTTGAGAACCACTGGTGCAAGGACGCAGAGGGCATTTTACAACCGAAAATGTCCGTTTCTTACTTTTTGGGGGGTTTTGTTACTTTAATTCGGTACAAAAAATGTGCTCCATGAAGTGTCGATGTCCCCCCCCCCCCAATGGAACTGAGTATGTTCAACCCCCCCCCCCCCTCCTGCGTCCCTGCACTGGTGTAAGCGCATATATAACCTCCTTATAGAGGCACCCACCTTGGGCAGCGAGGCCCTGGAGCCCGAGCTCTGGGTGGTCATGGTGAGCACGGTGGTGATGCCCAGGCCCACTCTGGCCGGGGCGGCGTCCATGTTGATCCAGAAGGACACCCAGGAGAGGATGACGATGAGGAGGGAAGGGATGTACATCTGGATCAGGTAGTATCCCATCTGACGCTCCAGGTGGAACTTCACCTCGATGCAGGTGAACTTTCCTGCCGGACAGCAGTTTGGGTGGACAAAGTGCTCATGAGGAAGGCAGTGCGCGCACCAAGGTTATTATATAACGAAACGACGAATACTAAAATGTAACAAACGTTTTCGTTAACTGAACTAAATAGAAACTCAAATAAAATATTAAAAAAGATAACTGAAGCTATATTGTGTGTTTACAAAACTAACTAAAACGAACTGAAATTATAGACAAAATGCCCTTAGTTTTTGTTTATTTATAAGGTTTTTGGGATGATATGAATTTATTGATTTCGCTGTACCAAATGTATAAATAAATGCTATCTTTTGTATTTTATTACACAATACTTAGCTTTTCACTCCTGCACCTGACAAATAACCAATCAAGTATAAAAAACACTAAAACTAATAAAAACAAACTAAAACTATTACTATAAACTAACTAAAAAAAATTAACTAAAATGAAAAATCCAAAACTATTATAACCTTGGTGCGCACATCCATGGCCCAGGTGCAAGACAAGCAGCAGTATTACAAAAGAAAATAGAGTCTGCACACTGGGTAATGCTGAAAAAGCTCTGCTGTTTTTTTATTGCGTCGTCAACGTTTCGATCAATTCAGATCTTCACCAGGACATGTACAAGTTTTGCATGTATATGTCCTGATGAAGATCTGAATTGATCGAAACGTTGACGACGCAATAAAAATACAGCTTTTTCAGCATTACCCAGTGTGCAGATTCTATTTTCTTTTTGGACAAAGTACTCAACCCCCCAATAATTGAGCCAAAGCATTGATACTCCCGGTCAAACATTAGGACCTCAACTACAAGTGAAAGTCGCTGAGAAACATTTGCGCTCGAGTTAAAAGTAGCTGGTGAGCTCACTTTTAATAATACTGAAGTATTCAAAAGTACATGCTTTTTCTGTGGGATGCACAGTACCTGTGTTGTAGTGTTTCGTGCAGTAGCCCTGGTCCATCTCGTCTTTCAGCACAAACTGGGGGAGGGTGAGGTCGTCGGCCACCTGGACAGGGTTCTCGGACAACCACTCAAAGATCAAGTCGTTCATGGTGTATCCAACTGTAAGAGAGGAGAGAGAGGACAATGGAAAATTAGACTGAGGGAGTGAAGGGGTTATTATAATGACAGGAAGGAAAAGTGTGTCAGAGAGAGAGAGAGAGAGAGAGAGAGAGGAGGGGGGGGGTTGATGTGGATGGGTGAGAGAAGAATAGATGTATATAGGGAGTGGAATCAGGGTTGCCAGATCTGCTAATTATAATTTCCCCGCAATATTTTATTTGAAAATAGAGCTTGTAGACCTGCTATTTTCAAATAGCTGATGTATATGTTAAAGTGCTCATGTGGCCTCATAGTCGCTTCTTTTGGGCTGGTTTTCCTAGACCTGGTTGCTTGTTTTTCTCACAGGATCTGGCAACACCGAGTGGAATACAGAGATATGTAGGTGATGTAAGAGATCTAGATCCCATGAACATTTCAAGGAATATATTGTCACTGTCAGAGAAACCTTGTATCTCCATGTTTCATCATTTTATGTTTTTTCCATAAATGAATGCCCTGTTTAATACTAGGCTACTACATTATATTTATGCTGATTATAGATTTTGTTTTTTTATAGATAGATAGAGCTGTTTTTGATGAAAGTTTGCTGAAAGTGGTTACAATTTAGGCATTTAGCACGACACTCTTATCCAGGGCACTTATACAAGTGCAAGAATGGAATAAGCATGAACTCAAATCTGTAAACAACAAGGTACAGTAAATAGTCACACACTGTAGGTCGAGTTGCAGAGAGAACAATGTAGTGGTTCAGTCTATGTGTTTTATAAATATTCAACCGATGAAAAGTACTAACAAGAGCTTGTGACTAAATAATAACTACATTGGAACACAGTACACTTACTTTTACTTGTAACAGTATTTCTACATTGCAGTATTGATACTGTTACTTAAGTAAAACATTTGAGTACTTTTTCCACCACTGTAAAAAAAACATAGACAATGTTTGGAATATACCATGGAAAAACTGTCAATTGTGTGGGCCTGTCTGAAGGTCTTTAGCATAAAATCGGCGTACAATACAGCGGACAACAGTGATGATGTAATGTCCGTCTGTCCACCTGCCACCTGCCTGGGCCGTTTGTCACAATAAAAGGTCACCCGCCACGGGCTTCAGAAGTGGCGTTGCGGTAATTTGAAGGTTGCAGGATAAGGGCACACGTGAGGAGCATGTCCATGCCCATGTCTCCACAGCGGGGAGGAGATGTTTGTGCCCACCGTTGAGCCGGTGACTTATTGGATACGGCTTTGCCCTTGCACACTGCCCTGCACGTGTTTGCACCCGCTAAAGACAGTGCAAAACGGTGTCATCTGGGCAAGGTTGCCTGTAAACGGTAAACAGCTCAGTCAAGTGGACAGACACGGGTGCTTGGGAGGAAGCTGTAATTAACTACCGCGTTCTCACACACACATGAGCCATAGAGCAGTGGTTCTCAAACTTTTTCATGTCAAAATGATATGTATTTGGCCGCGGACCCCCATCTAAAAAATATTTTGTTCCAGGGACCCCCAGAAGCAAAGATTTGAGTTACAAATGTTCGCTTTTAAAAATATATATATTCAAAGATTTGCAAAAATGTTCAAGATTTAAAAAAAATAGCAGATCTACCAGCTCATAGCGCGGCACTCGGAGCCGCGCTATGAGCTTGTATATCTGCTATTTTTGAATAGCCAAAGTATAAAAGGTCATAATTATTCTGGTGCAATATTTACACATTTGGCTGGGTACCCCCTGGAACCCCCTCAAGTACCACTTTGAGAACCAAGGCCATAGAGTCCGGGATCTACAAGCTCACAACTTGTAGTGATGCGTTGGGAGCTTGTAGATCAGCTATTTTCGGTGAAGACATTTTTGATGTAGATGAGGGGGGGGGGGGGGGGGGGAAGGAGCAGAGCTTGTATAGAGTCCTGGAGGACTCTGGTCAACTAAGTAAATAGGGTTTAAAGTCAGGGGTTCTCAAAGGTTTTTATACAGGGACCCCATTTTATAGGGGAAAAGTTTTGGCGGCCCCACACTTGATTTCACGTACGATTTCAAAGTTGATATAAAGCACATTTAAAAACAAATTAAATCAAATCAAATCAAACTTTATTTATAAAAGAACATTTACAACAATCTAAACTGACCAAAGTGCTGTACATGGTGAGACAAAAAAAAAATCGAACAGGAAAGTATGTGAGTGTGACAACAACAAAGTCACACATCACATACAACAAGAGATCAAGACATGAACGTAAATGTGATTAAAAGCTAAGGAATAAAAGTGTGTTTTAAGAAGGGATTTAAAAGCCTCAATAGAATTGGCACTTCTAATATAGAAGGGCAGGCTGTTCCAGAGCCTGGGAGCAGCAGCAGCAAAGGCGCGGTCTACCCCTACTCCTCAGCCCGGTTATGGGAACCTCTAAGAGCAACTGGTTGGCTGACCTCAGTGCTCTCTCTGGAATATACGGCTCCAAAAGTTCAGACAGGTATAAAGGGGCCAGGCCGTGCAGGGATTTGTAGGTGAATAAAAGAAGCTTAAGGTCTATTCTAAAATTGACAGGGAGCCAGTGCAGGGCAGCTAAAACTGGGGTTATGTGCTCTCGCTTTTTTGTACAAAGCATACAATATGTATTAGAATATACATCTACAACACTGTGACTCCTGCTGACATTGTGTCTTATCAATGTAGTTTAAAGGAGCTACACCATGAATTTAAAAAATAATAATAATATTTGATATCATATTGTTTATGTCCCTCAAACGTTTTTCAAAAGGTTTGAGCCTAAATCAAGCCTCAGATATACTCATTCCAACTAACTTCTCTCTGGCTTATAAAGCACTTTCACCTGCAATACCACATTGTCCTGTTTGGCACGGGGCGCTATTGAGCCAGTTTGTATGCATGTTATGTCCTGGTTCTGTGTGGAAAAAGTAAAAAAAAAAATAAGAAAAAATTTAAAAAAAATTAAAAATGAATTTTTGATTATTATTTTTTTCGTTAGAACTGAAAAACGGGAGGAATTGTTCCCAGACGTGACGTAGGGTGGGGGAACAAATCTGACGGACTGTTTTCAGACCAATTTACATAAAAACCACAGATAGCCTATGAAAGCCTGCATGCTCGAAGTCGGGTATTTGTTGGAACAGAAGAGAGGTGGGGGAGACCAAAAACACACAAAAATGAAGAAAAAGTTAAAATTCATGGTGTAGACCCTTTAAGGCTAGACAGAAAGTGTTCCTGTGCACTTTTTATTTTTATTTTTTATATATATATTTAAACGTTTTTTTTCAGGGGCTTTTTATGCCTTTATTTAGAGAGGGATAGGGAAAGAAGGCCGACAGGAAATGGGGAGATAGATGGGGGGGTGACACGCAGCAAAGGTCGTGGAACCCGCGACACTCTGGCTGGCATTGCTGTCTAGGGTGCCTGGACCGTCACGCTACGGCCCAGGCCTTCTGTACACATTTGTAAATGGAAGCATACAGTAGACTATCTGTTGCTATAGTCTTCATAAAAGGGGGAGGGGAAAAAACGGACTTAAAGGACGACTTCACCCATTTTCAACCTATCTTCATATAATTGGTCCTCAATAATGCTCATGATAAAATGGTAAAAAAAAAATCTACTCGGTCTGTGTCTCAGAGGAGGGCTGTGGACAGCTCAGAAACCCGTCTACCAGTGACATCATCGATGGGGAATCCAAGCTAATAGAAACTGCAGGCTTTGTATTCCTGTAAAGTTGCAATGCATTAAAAGAAGCCATTGTTCTCGCGTTAATAATAAAAAATAATAATAATAATAATCTTGTTGGAAAAGAAAATCCTGCCTAACGATGATGTCACTGGTAGAAGGGTTTCTGGACTGTCCACAGCCCTCCTATGAGAAACAGACCGAGTAGAAAAATATTTTACCATTTTATCATGAGAATTAGTGAGGACCAATTATATGAAGATAGGTCGAAAATGGGTGAAGTCGTCCTTTAATGGGAAGGATACATTTTTCGTTATTCAGCTGACAATGTGCAACCCCATCATCACCTTCCTGCGACCCCACTTGGGGGTCCCGACCCATAGTTTGAGAACCTCTGGCTTAAGTAACACACACATGGACACACACACACACACACACACACACACACACACACACACACACACACACACACACACTACATAGACCAGGGGTCCTCAAAGTGGGGTCCGAGGATCCTTGGGGTTCCTTGAGGAGGGTTCTAAATGGACCCCGACGGGTCTGTAACTCTGAGAGTATTCAAACGGAACCAAATGGACCCTTATGGGTCCATTTGGTTCCGTTTGTATACTCTCAGAGTTATGGGGGTCCTTAATGTCATGCCGAACGCCAAATCTCCTTGTTCGTTCGCCGCACTGCTCCAAGCCCCCGTCTTTGATTCTAACTCGCCTCTCTGTTCCCCTTCTACTCCTATTCCCTCTTACAGCCCGCCTGATTACAGGTGCATTAAAAATGCATCCATATGCAATAACAATGCAGAATTCTTGACACATCTGAATAATGCTGATGTCGGGCCCGGGGGCCCCTTGGGGCCAGAATTACAACGCCATCAATTATTCAAGATATTACCCCTCTTTCCTCTTACGACACCCACCCCCCCTCCGCCTGAAAGATGACACCGCTGAGAAACACACTTATCTCGCTCCTGAGGAGAGTTCCGCCGTCGTCCATGCATCCTTCTCTAACAAGTGAGGGGAATACCAATGTTTTTTTTTTTACTAAACTAATGAAACGGTCCCCATCGCCTCCCCGCCCATTCCACAGCTTAGAGGAGTAGAAACCGTAATTCACACAGTGCTACTCGTGGTACACTATAAAAACTTAATTTGCGAGGCAAATCATTTCGCCAAATAGGATAATGACTCGAAGTGGTGTTGAATGTCTTTTTCTTTTGTATGTGTTCAAATGCCTGTTCACGAGATGAATGTTAGCGTCTGAAACACGTGGCCGTATAGTCGTTGCACTTGGCTGTCTTCTTGCTAGTATATTCACTTATTATGAGTCAAGTTATAAAGCGGATTTGGGTCAAGTGAACACTGATGGCTCAAAGTCAATGTGAAGTGGGATAAACTGCACATACAGTTGCTTTGATGTGTCACAATAATGCAAAAAAAAAATCCTATGGTTAGGTCTATTTATATCCATATAAGCCCATGGCATAATAGGCTAGAAAAGAACATTGTCCTTGACTCTTACAGACCCCAAAGACCTCACACCCCCTCCTAGCCTTCTTCTCTCTGCTTCTCCTCATGTTGAGTGGACAGTGTTGGCACTGATACAGCATTAGCTGTAAAATCTATAATGTGCTCTTAATGTCCACACACAGCCAAGGTGATCCCACCCTTGGGTGGTGTGCTAACCCTCGTCAAAACGGGGTCAGGTAGCTCCACTGCGCCTTTAATCGGAAATGATTGGGTTTACTTTAATAGCGGTGTCAGATAGTAAACTAATCCCTTCCTCTTCGCTACCTTTAAGCACACCTCTGGTTGCCACAAAGTCTCCTCTCCTCTCATAAACATTAACCACATGAACCCTAGCATCCCTATTCTGGGCACGTCATAATGGCCGAACATTGGGCGAAAAATAGGTCAACGTTAGGCCAAAATGGCCGATCTACAAGCTCAAAACGTGGCGCTTTGCGATGTGAACTTGTAACATGTCTATTTTCGGAGAAGAGATGTGGTGTAGGGGGAAAAAAGGAGGGGACCAAGTATTGACCCCTGGGGATATATAGGGTAAGTGGTGAAAAAAAACAAAAACATTTTGATTGCAGCTTGTGAGGAAATGCATAAGAAGTGCTAGACCAAAGTACCATACAGTATGTCATGTGTTTCTGTTGTGGCATAAGTAAACCTATTGCCACTATCCTTTGGAAACTTGTATGTTCAAAACTGTTACTTTTCAGGAAATGAAACAAACATTAACTGTGTTCCAATCCGTCCAATGTAGTTATTATTTAGTCACACAAGCTCTTGTTAACACTTTTCATTGTTAAATAATATTGATCCCTATTATGAGCATGTCATTGTAGGTGAACAATTTCAAAACTATTCAAGATTTTTCAAAAAGAGCGAAAACCGCAGTTCACATGATTATTTTGGGGGGTCCGCAGTTCAAATAGTATTACTTTGGGGGGCTTTTTGGGGGGTCCCCAGTTCACATATGATTATTTTGGGTGGTCCCCAGTTCACACATGATTATTTTGGAGGGTCACAGTCTGAAAAGGTTGAGAACCACTCCTCTACACAATGCTTCCTCCTATATGGAAACAGACTAAACAGAGATATCACCATCCAACTAGACGTTATTTATTCGCGTCAAATGCTGTCGGTACATGTCCTCCATAGAGTGTGTATGCTCCATCTGGTTCCCCCGTTTGCTAGACTTAAGTTCTTTTGTATCCATGAGGTGGAATGAAGTCACCTCAAGGCACCACGGAGCAGGGTCACACAATAAAAGGGACACAAAATGAAAGTTTTATTATTTATGTCCTGGAAATTGGTTCCATGAGGGCAGATGCTATCCATGCTAAAGGGCAAGGGGGGGGTGAATGGACTCCTTAAGATGTGTTTTTTTCTTCCCATAACATTTTATTGATGTAATAAGCAAGAACGTGTTACGAAGGCTTCAGAGTGCAGAAACGTTGTCTCCATATTTCATATTTTTACAGTATGTTTTTTTTATTTTAACGAATGTCAACTTTGAGTCTCCTACCGGAGCCATTAGTATCTTTCCGCTGGTCATCAAATTATTGGCTTAGGAATGCGACAAAAACAAAAAAATCTCCATGAATTCAATGCTTCATGGGGTGTGTAATTGATAGAACATACGTAAGTCATTTTTTGGGTGAACTATCCCTTTAATGTACAAAAAAATATCCTATCACACAAAGATTTGGCGGCCCCCCCCCTGTAGTAACTCTGAGGACCCCCTGTATCTATACCTGCGTGTATAGATAGATTAGACACCACAAGACAGATACACAGACAAAGACAGAACCTCTTACACTGTTAGACAGCTAGACTCCAGCAGAGCCACAGCGTGAAAAATAGAAACCTTTATGTTCCTAATTATAAACCCAACTGTGTCACAACTTCATGGCAGTTCAACTTTACGTATATAGCTCTAGGAATGGAATTATGGCAGAGTTAGCACTTGATAAAGTATGAACCCTAGAGAGAGAGAGAGAGAGAGAGAGAGAGGAGGATGGAGGGGATGAAAGGAGATGAAAATAAGATCAAGAGACAGGTGGGAAGGAAAAAAAAGAAGAAAAAGACTCACAGCTTTCAAGCTGCATTGTACAGGTCTGAATGTCCATGGGGAAATTCTTCAAGTCCATAGGGCAGGACAGGATGAGAGTCAGCCTGAGATAGACAGAATGAAAGACAGAAGGGCAGCCATAGGTGAAGGGGGGGAAAGAAAGGCCACAAGGCAGGTTTGAGGTACTGTATAAGCAACAAAACACGGGGAGAAATTATAATCGAGGCCAACGGGACTGATGGAATTAACAACAGAGGGAATTTGCAGAGCAGAGATGTCCTTTGTGACATGCTTTAAAAGGGCTGTAAGTGATATGTTTTATGTAATTGTTTTATGTAAATAAAAAAAACATATTCAAGTTCTATATTCTGATAGTAATCATTGCTATAAAGTGTTTGTTCGGTAACACGGGTCTCCACGTCTCTCCAGCTCTTCTAAACAGAAATATACTTATATAAAGTATCAGGAGAGAGAATTTTCAAGTGTTCCACTTCATATTGTGTCTGCTCATAATATTATTTTCTTTTATCACGTCCAATTTCAATATCCTGTATGAGTTCTCTCTCCTGATAAAATTGGTGTCCTGACCTGAAAATGTATTTTCTGTCGTGAAGACCCCCTGACTACTGAACAAACGCTCTGTATAACCATATCGTTATTTAACACGTATTTTAGCAAACAAATATCACTTACATCCCATTTATTAATAGCAACCAGATTCACATTGTACAGTGCAATATAGTTGGAAAAACATCAAGCAGTTATTGAGTTATAAGAAAAAAAAAAGAAAGGAAAAAAGGTAGATTGGGAGGTATAGGGCATAGCAGTGGCGGCCATTTTGTGGTGCCACAGATAGAAAACCCGTTCATTTCCCCCCATAAAGATTTCAGAAAATATTTATAAATTATTTTAAGTCCGGAATCAAGCCATCCAGGCACCTGGTGGAATCAGAACCATAAAACATTTGATTCTGTGTCAAAACATTATAAGAATATTTCATTATATTATATACTAGTTTATAAACTATTTTTTTGACACAGAATCAAATGTTTTATGCCATTTAGTTAACACGGCTCCCCCACAGTAACGGCAAACTAATTGGTGGAGACATCCCTCCTTTTTATTTATTGCTGTGCCAACGCATTAAGCACTCAAGCGGCCTCAGGGATGAGAGGCAGCTATTACAGAGTTTGGGTAAGAAGAAATGCTATGTAATTACCTGCTGTAATGCATCACCCACAGGCCATCGCCAGAGCCACCAGTGCTATACTCACAGCTCTATACTGTGCTATGCAGAAACCTTGTATCTCCAAATGTCATCTTTTTACGTTATTTCTTTCATAAATTAACCACTTAAGCACCATATGGTTGAGCGGGAGTCTCTCGGGGCTCTATACTGGCTGTTTTCTGTTATTGTGGGGAAAGCCATCGCTGAAAATAGCCCATTGACAAGCTCGCAACGCGTTGCGAGCTTGTCAATCTCCTATTCTCCTGCGAAAGCTTTCTGGTATTGCGGGGGCAATACCAGATGCTGGGGTTTAAGTGGTTACAGCCCTATTTTGTACTTCATCGCGTGACGGTGTTGAGCAAAGCTATTGCGAAAATAGCCGATCTACAAGCTCACAATGCGTCCTCAATGGGTATCCCCAATCTGCTATTTTTGAAAAATCTTGAAAAAAAAATGTTGGATTTTTTTTTTAAACGGTTAGAATTTAGAAAACATTTTCAAGAATCGCCTCAGGTCTTAATGAACAGAACATGCATTTTCAGGTCGGGATACCAATTTCATCCAACCAGGAGACAGACCTCAGGAATAGGAAATGATGAAACAAAGAAATGAGCAGACAGAATTGGAACTCCAACACAGCCAACGCTATAAAAATTTAAGCTGCTAAATGGGTACTCTCTCCCGATTGGCTGATATTGGCACCCCACCTGAAAATGTGTTTACTGTTCATTAAAGAGCTGGAGAGACGGGGAGACGCCCTGTTACTAAACAAACGCGTATAGCACTTTTTGTTTTAACCGAAAAATATCACTTACCCTACCTTTACGTGTCTACTGCTGTGGGTTTTATAAGTATTTAACCAATGAAAAGTAACACGCTTGTGACTATAACAGTACTGTACATCCACTGGAACACGTTATTTTTCCCAATTTCCTGAAAAGCAACGGTTTTGGACATACAAGGTCTTCGCCCGACAACGACACTATATGCTAATGTGACATGTTTCCCTTAGCCAGCGAGGAGCAAACCACAAATACCCCGATGAATAAATCACAAGAAGAGGCTAAAGTGCTCCAGTGTGTAACACGGGGGCACAGAGACCCATGAGCCCACTTGAGACCTTCAACTGGCTTCCGGTTAAACAAAGAATCCACTTCAAAATACTACTCCGCACCAGTGGTGTAAAGTAACGAAGTACATTTACTCAAGTACTGTACTTTTAAGTACAATTTTGAGGTATTTTTACTTTGCTGGAGTATTTCCAATTTTCTGTACTTTTACTTCTACTCCACTACATCTCAGAGGCAAATATTATACTTTTACTCCAGTACAATTAAACTACTAGTTACTTTTTGATTATTATTACAAAACATACATTAGTTACCCACTTCAACCCTATATACATTTCGGCCATTTGAAAATATCAGATCTACAAGCTCACGATGCGACGCATTGTGAGCTTGTAGATCGTCTATTTTCTAACGATTGTTAGACATTATATACATTTGAAAACTTGTGAAATGGGACATTCTGCATAATGAGTACTTTCTACTTTTGTTACTTTAAGTTCATTTTGATACCAATACGTTTGTAATTTTACTCAAGTAAATCTTGAATCCCAGACTTTTACTTAAAGTAACAGAGTATTCCTACATTGCAGTACATTGCAGTACTGTCTATATATATACGAGTACCAGTACTTTTTCCACCACTGCTCACCACCTATATAAGACACTGAACAATCTGGCTACCTCTTCGACCTCCTCAAACATCATGTCTCCTCCCACTCCCTCAGTCCCTCGCCCAAACTCCTTGAGGTCCCCATGGGACCAAGTACTGGACCTGGGACGATTGGGCTTTTGCCTTTGCTGCCCCCAACCCTGTGGAATGCACTCCCCAATACTCTCAGAGAGGCCCCCACCCTCCAAACCTTCCAAACCGCTCTCAAAACCCACCTCTTCAATATGACTTTCCCCAGCTATCTGCACACCTCCCTGTCTAACCATTCCACTGTTTTTTGTCGTTGTTTTTTTTATTATTATTATCATAGTTACAACAATCAAAGACAGGGGGAAAAATGCTTTGCATTCCATAAACCATGTTGCGGATTACAGTATGTCATATTGTTTGATCAAAGCAGAAGTTGAAACACATGCAGGGTTGCCAGATCTGCTTATTATAATTTCTCCGCAAGATTTTATTTGAAAATAGCCGATCTACAAGCTCACAACGCGTCGCATCGCGACGCGTTGTGAGCTTGCAGATCTGCTATTTTCAAATAGCTGATGTATGTAAGTGCTCATGTGGCCCATATTCGCTTCTCTTGGGCTGGTTTTCCTAGACATGGTTGCTTGTTTCTCACACAGAATCTGGCAACACTGAACACATGCCCCTTACTCATGCACCCCTGAAGCCCTTGGAGCTGCAACATCTCTGGCGTGCATCTCTTTTGTATTTTTTTGTCTTGATACAGGAATAAAAAAACATGGATATGGAATACACAGCAACATTGTTTGTTACTCCAATGGTTGTATGGACCAATAGCTCCTCTTAACGGAGTAGTTCATAATTTTTTGTTATTTGTTATTTTGTAATTGATAGAAAATAAGAGTGTTTTTGGGTGAACTATTCCTTTAACTGTGTGATTGCCACCTTTGTGGTTGTTGGAACTAACGAGCCCGATCTCCGTTTAGAGAGGCGCTACGTAGATCAGCAGAACCGATGGTGTTGCGTGCTGGAATTAGCAAGCTCCCTCTTGTTCAAGGGAGATACTGTACATTCACCCCCAAACCCCCTTTGACATGCTCCCCCTGCCACGAGGAAGCCGGGTTGGAATCCAGGGGGTTACAGTATATTGGTACCATGACACGGATCGGGGTTCCCAATCAGGGGGAGGCCAGAGGGGGGGGGGGGGGGTACATGTTCCCCGCGGGATTAAATCCTTTGTCTTAAGGTCCTTAATCACCGGGGTCAATCATTATAGATCAGTTTATAGATCTGCTATTTTCACTACTTTAATTGATGAAAAGTTGAGGGTTTTTTTTTTCAAACTTTTATAAATATTTTTGAAATAATATATATATATGTTTTTACATGTATGAAACGGGGGGAAAAAATGTTGGATCCTGACCCACTGTTTGGTAACCATGGTGCCCTACCTGATGCTGTACAGGACGCTGCCATCTTGGAAGATTCTTAGCAGTTTGTTGTCAGTGGTGACCTCGTGGAAGTTGGCCCCTTTCTCGTTGGCGAAGAACAGATCGGGTTTCCAGATGGAGTCCAACATGGAGGGGTCCAGATCCAGAGAGTCATCTGGGTATTCACTGTACGCCAGACGGGGATCGTTCCAGTTTTGCCGCAGGAACACGTTGAGCCTGTAGTCCTGTGTAATTAATTAGTAGAGAGAATGCAATCACTGGTAGTGAAATCAGTGGTGGAAAAAGTATGGGGGCGAGTGTGTTTTGGGGGCGAGCGTTCCGGTTACCGCAACAACAACTGAGAGGTGTGTGCACCGGTCTCACCATTGAAAATCATACATGGGCCACTGGCGGCCCGGGGGCCACATGCGGCCCCCACCTTCACTTAATGCAGCCCGCAGGTTAATATCGGAAAACTGATGTATTATTAATTTCAGCTGTTGCAATTCCAAACATGCCATCATGGCCCACTTTAATTACTCTAAAAACTAGTATTAAAATGATATTGTCTTTTTTATGTCCAATGTATTTGTATTTAAGTTCATAATGTTAACATAAGTATAACTAAATGCATTTGAAATTAAATACAAATGTAACTTTTCAAGGTTTCCAATTAAAAAATGGCAAAAAAAAGAATCTGGACTCCAATTAAAAAATAGCAGATCTACAAGCTCAAAACGCGTCGCGCTTAAAATACGGTAGGTAGGAGGTGTCTGCCCAACAGTACATCATGCAATGTGGCCCTCAGTAGTGAGTGTGGAAATATAGTGGCCCTCTCCATCATCAAAGTTGCCCGCCCCTGTTGTAAATGTAACTAAACGAGGTTGTACTGTATGTGTATATCAACAATGACAATACCACTCCAATGTATGCCATATTATGCATTTTACTCTAGTTAGAAATGAGTCATGATGAGTCATTTCTGGAGTTGTTATAGTTAGAGTTGCGTGACTTGAATCCCGCGGGAGGCCAACAACGAATCTAAGGCTTGTCCACCACATTTATCACAATAAAAGCAACAAAGCTCACAATTGCATCATTAGTGTCATCTGTGTCCGGGCGGAACTGACCGGAGGTCTGGCCCTGCGGGCCTCGTCACCACAACCTTTTAACTGCTCTCTGCTACATATTGTGCTGACCCGGCACCAACAACAACAACAACCCCCAAAAGCCACTCTTCACGGCAGCCATATTTTCACCCCACCTCCCCCCGCCCCCCATCCTCTCTTTGCCTGCCTGCCGTCTCCCGTTTCATTCATTTTCTCAATTCTTCATTTTAATTGCAGAGCGGACAGTTCATTATAAGCACGTCAGTGACCCGTCGGTGTGGCCGAAGGTTGTTCTAATACGCTCCAGACGACAAGAGGGAAAGAGGGAAGGAAAACCGCTCCATTACTGAGGGAATTAACAAGGAAGTGGGCGGGAGAGGTGATGCTGGGGGTGTCTGGGAACCTTCATTTATAAGTAATGTGAAAAAATATATAATGATGTAGCTGTCAGGAAAAGAAAGTGTCATCTCGATGCAAGATTAAAAGCAAGCATGTGTACTGAAGGAGAGGTGTTTAAAAACATATTCCATACCATTTCTATCAGAATTCATCAAAAGGCTGTTCTTACCATGGTGGTTTCTGTGATGGACCCAAAGCTGTTGATGAAGATGTTGCAAGTGACATTCACAGGTGGACCTGTTGGGTTGAAGAAACGGCAATATACAAATACAAAAAATACAAAAAAGGACATTACCCATCTTGAGACATCACTCGAGGATGGACATGCGTATTGAGGATATTCTTTGGATTTTTTTAATGGCACCGATTAGATTCTTAGTAGTTTAACGGGAAGTAAAGTGCACTTTAAATTCAGTTAATGCATAATAAGCAAGAACACAGGAGATTTTAGTTTTCCACACCAACATATTAAGCTGGCGCACCATACCCATTCACAACAACACCAACCCAAGGACCCCTGGGGGTCAGCGGATCTCATTTTGAGAACCACTACCCTAGAAGTTGGGTATTATTCAAGGTTAAAACAACAAAATTGAGTGAGACAGCCTATTTCACCCATACAATAACCCGGCCAGTGCTGGGCACCAAAACCTGAACGTGCTGCGAAGCAACTCGTCAATGCAATAATGCCTGCAACGTCAGGTAAGCTGATAATGTGGCGTTTCGCACTGCGTTTTCTGCTTGTACTGTATATAAATGAATGTCTTGAGAAAGGCTTTTGGGATCGAAACATCGACTTTTTTAATAAATCAATACAGAGGTGTTTGGGAATTGACTTTCTTTTCTTTTGGAATTGGATCTTTGGGGATTTGATTCCCTGCTCCACAGAAGAGACAAAACAAGTGGTGTGTGTGTGTGTGTGTGTGTGTGTGTGTTTGTGTGTGTGTGTGTGTGTGTGTGTGTGTGTGTGTGTGTGTGTGTGTGTGTGTGTGTGTGTGTGTGTGTGTGTGTGTGTGTGTGTGTGTGTGTGTGTGTGTGTGTGTGTGTGTGGGCTTCTACTTATCAAAGAAGTTGTTTACACAAATCTCTGCCAACATAACTGCCTCAAACTCTTACATTTAGAGCTTCATCCCAGAAGTTTTATTTTGCCTTTTTTTGGATCCAAGTACTTGCACAAAACAGACAGAACTGAGAAACCAGACAGGATGAAAGCGGAGCAAACGGAAACACTTTTAGAAATGTGATGGGTTGCGTGCGTTCATACACAATAGAATCCTCAGTATGGGTCCATATGGATAGCATACCTTTGAAGTTGGGTCTGATTCGGGCATCATATCCGGACGTTCTTCCCATGAGCTTGTCCAGGAAGTCAGAAGGCGACAGCTGTGGGCCAGCCCTACTGGGGGGCTTTATCTCCTCTTTACAGGAGCTCAGTCTGATACCACCCAGGGAGGGGGGAGAGAGAGAGAGGGAGGGAGGGAGGGAGGGAGGGGGAGAGAGAGAGAGAGAGAGAGAGAGAGAGAGAGAGAGAGAGAGAGAGAGAGAGAGAGAGAGAGAGAGAGAGAGAGAGAGAGAGAGAGAGAGAGAGAGAGAGAGAGAGAGAGAGAGAGAGAGAGAGAGAGAGAGAGAGAGAGAGAGAGAGAGAGAGAGAGAGAGAGAGAGAGAGAGAGAGAGAGAGGGAGGGAGGGAGGGAGGGAGGGAGGGAGGGAGGGAGAGAAAATAAATAAATAGTTACAATTTATATAGCACTTTTCTAGATACTCAAAGTCGCTTTACAGAACACAATATAAGGGAAAAAGGATTGAAGAAAACAGAGCAGAAGATACATGAGTGACAGAGATGGAGAGTGTAGGAGAGAGAGAGGGAGATTAAAAAGGAGGAGAGGGTAAGGAGATAGACAGTGAAACTACTCGGTCAACAGCAAAAGGAAAAGAGAAAAAAAAAACAAATTAAACACCCCGCGATGGATGAATGCATGAGGATGAGAAACATTAGGATTGAATGTCTCTTGCCTCAGCTGGCAACCTAAAAGCTCATCTATTTCCCATCATGCCTTGAGACATATTGTGCTTGTTAGGGCTCCGGCTTCAGAGTGGCAGGCATGGTGGAGGCAAAGGTATATATCTGTCCCTGCCTCTGTCTGTCCCGCCCACTGCTGCTGGCTTAGAGGGGAGAAAAGCTTGACAGATTGATGGCTCAATTGAAATGCTATGAATGTCACACCGGGGAGAGAGAGAGGAGGGTGTTGTTGAGACCAGCAGCTCGGGCTCACATTGACAGGCATGACCAGCAGGCCATGGAGAGAGAAAGAGAGAGAGAGGGAGAGAGAGACACTGACAGAGAGCGATAGCGGCAGTATGTATGTGCGAGAGAACAGAGAGAGAGAGAGAGAGGGAGAGGGGGGTGAGAGAGTCGGTCTGAAAGAATATGAAAGCAGCGAAGAGAAGGAAAGCGAGTGGAGCTCGCCTTGGAGTCCATGCAGCCTGGGTTCTGCCTGGTGATTGATCTCCTCTCTGACTGGGCCCCACAGTGGCACAGCCGGCTTGCGCTGCATGCTTTCCATGCAATAGTTAATGGCTCGCGATCCGTCATGATCCAGAACTCTGTGAAGTACAGATGCCGGGTCCAAATCCCTCCCCAAGGCAAAAAGCACTACCGAGGCCCATGTGTGTGTTCTCCTATAAGCCTCGAGACGCAGATATACAACCACCATCGGAGGGTCTCTGAGATTTATTTTAGCCCGAGGCCGATTCTACAACATGCCTTCTAAATCAGTGGTTTGGCACACTTTCACGATTTTTCAAAAATCTTTGCTCTCAACGCAAAAATCTAAAATGACACGGATGCTTCCCTGGTTTTAATGGGTTAAAGTATATCCGCTAGGAGCACAAGACATAAGGTTTAACCTTAACGGGGGTCCTCTTAAGCTGCCTTTTATAATTGTGTAGAAAACAGTACTTTCCTGTTCCTGATGTGGGAGTATAGGACATGGTGATGGCAAACAATGGACCGCATAACAGTAGTCTATGAGGCTAGTGTACAGTACTTAGCGAAAACGGCTGATCTACAAGCTCACAACATGTCACAATTTTGTTTCTATTTTTATTTTTTCTGATATATTTTTGGAATTTCTGCCTATAATGACATGCCTAAAATAAGTATGCCAGGTTGAAAGTGGTTATTCATCCATGCAATTCCAGGAATTACTTGAACCTCAACCCAAGTTATGATGACCTATATTTTAAATGTGATTAATATATATGCTATATATACTAGAGGTTCGGGTTCACAACTGTCGCACCGCCGATCTGACTGATATGCCCCTATATGGAGATCTTTGTCCCTTTTATGCCCATATATGGAGATCCATGATGTAATCAGTATACGCATGCTAATATAACCATTAGGGGTGTAACGGTACATTCTAACAGTGATTCGATACACATCACGATGCATAGTTGACGATACGATACATGGACGATATTAACCATATATGGAGATCTCTTTATCTGTCAGTCCTTGTCCCTTTTATGCCCATATATGGAGATCCCTGATGTCATTAGTATATTCCCATATATGGGCATGTCCCCTGTTGTGCCCATATATGGAGCTGACCGATTTGTTTGCTGATGCCATGGCGACGCATTGAGGTTAGATAGCACACTCCATATTTGGGCTTAACGTGTGTGTGTGTGTGTGTGTGTGTGTGTGTGTGTGTGTGTGTGTGTGTGTGTGTGTGTGTGTGTGTGTGTGTGTGTGTGTGTGTGTGTGTGTGTGTGTGTGTTCTTTTTTGCGTTGCTTTGCTGTCTCAGCTCTTTGAAACATAGTGGACACTGTATGTCATGGCTTTTAATCTGCACTTCCTGACCAATTGGATAAAGCAGATCCATGTAATCAACCCCAACAACATGCAGGTGATGTAATCTGAAATTAGGATGCCACCTACTGGGGTTTGCCAGATGGAGTCAACCATGAGAAATAGCCATGTTTAAAGCATGTTTAAAGCATGAAGGATTAAAGGACCAGCATGAAGACAGATTAATGTATCTCATACTGTGGAACCTGTGCTTGTCAAATCATTGAATTTTGATGAACTGGTCACTACAGTGCCAAATTGAGGCCTCACTGTTACATCTCGGTGGATTAGTTTGCCTGTGGTTGGAATATTCTTTCAAGTTCATGTCAAGGTAAGGAAAGATCTACAGTATAATTGCTTCATTGCATTAACTAGCAGGATATAGTTGGCTTATGTTGCATAACTGCAATAGGACTGCGCTTATGGTTATGCCTGTTTGGGTTTCAAGTTGGGTTTGTGATTTTGCGATGCCTTTCTACATGTTTGGTGATGACTTGTTCAGTGGTTGTGGCCTTTGATGTGGATTAATGTGACTTGCCACACTTGCTTTGTACTGAACTGACACCCCCGTTGGGCTAATTATTGTAAAGGTTTGGTATTGCTGTGTTTTGTATACAACAACAAATCGTAGTTCTTTAGAGAGACTGGAGTTTGTTTCCTATGTGGTGGTGTGTCAACTGGTTCTCTGTGCATTTTAACCATTTGGAATCACAGCAGTACAATTACAAATCTTGCTATTGCTGTTTGATGAAAAGCATTCTAAAACAAATAGCTGTGAAAGGTTTGTGCTCTCTTGCTTGTTGCTCAAGAAACGTTGCCAGAAGAAGAATAAGGCTTGTTCAATACAATTGAATACACATCTAAGTGCTTGCACAAGTCTGTGTACTGTTTGACAGGAGTTAAAGAATGACTCACTATTACCTAAACAAATATAACAATACATCTTAAGAGGGTGGTAAATGGTAAATGGTAAAATGGTAAATGGGTGTAAATGGGTGTCTATTCAAATGATAAAGAATTTACATTTTGATATGTCTGACTCTGAAGAGAGACGTATTAATGTTGTGCTCCGGTGAAGTCCTCTGAACAGCTCTTCAAAGGCCAAATGAATGATTCTGAGGTAAACAAAATGCTAGCCCCACCAATGCAGTAGAGACATGTTTTTATAATCCAGTGCAAATGTGCAAATTAGCAGTGTCAGGGGTTGTGTTGTAGTGTAGCCCGTTGATCAAGGGGAGTTGGCATAATGACTAAATTGGGGGGAGAAAGCAAAAGATGGCAGCATAATAGGGCCACTTTACTGAAGCCACTGAGGTGCAGCCATACTTTCAGATGAACAATACTTTCAAGTCTCATCATCTGAAGACTGTAATGTGGAGAGTTGTTTTCGTAGGTACATTTAAGGATGTATGAAGAGTTAACCATTTAAGCTCTGTATACCTCGTCATAAGACAAAAGCAAAACAATGCTGATCTACACTACAAGCTCACAATGTGTCGCATCGTGACGCCCCTGTGAGCTTGTACATCGGCTATTCCAGCTATTTTTCCCCCCAAAGTTACCCAAAATAGGGACACCAGGTTTAAAGTAGTTAACAGTGTTTTCACATGCATGGGGACTGATATGCTTGCGTATACTCGCTTGGATTCGTTGGGTCACTCTGTGCTTCTCCTGTGAATATATGAATTGTATGTGTTGCGTAGAACATTGGTTCTCAAAGTGGGGTCCGGGGAGCCCCAGGGGTTAACACAGCATCACAATGATTTTAACCACTTTATTCATTTATATGTTGGCTGTTCAAAAATAGCAGATCTACAAGCTCACAGCGCGTCACTTCATGCTGCACTGCGAGCTTTTCTCTGCTATTTTTGGAAATATGAAAAGCATTGAAAATGTTCGGAAAACTTTGAATAATTTCCTCTTTTTTTTTACACAAACTATTTTGGCCAAATACATATCATTTTGGGGGTCCTTGGCACGAAAAAGTTTGAGAACCGCTGGCATAGAAAAGCACATTTCATCTCCGCCTGTCAGATCGAAGTGATACTTGTGCTGGCTCCTCAGAAAACTTTACCACATGAACCCTATAGCGTTCCTATTCCAGGCATGTCATAATGGGCGAACATTCGGTGAAAATAGCAGATCAACAAGCTCACAATGTGTCGCAGCGCGACGCAATGTGAACTTTTATTTTCGGTGTGCGACACGACACCCATGTGCAAAAATAAGTATAAATCAGGCCTTAGCCTTCATGCCACGTGCTCTCCCAGGGGAGCTTCCTGAATTTTGTCACTTCCCGTTCGATTATGCATGCATGGCAGGATAGCAACCATGCCATGTGAGCACAGCACACAAATGTTTTCAACGTCTTTCCTGTTGAATATCCTGGTGTTCCCTCCAAGGACCAAATCCCATAGCACTGTAACAACTGAAGGACTGGAAGATGCAATACTTCGTTTCTGGGTTGAACAATATTCAACACGGCCAATATTTGTGTGTGTGTGTGTGTGTGTGTGTGTGTGTGTGTGTGTGTGTGTGTGTGTGTGTGTGTGTGTGTGTGTGTGTGTGTGTGTGTGTGTGTGTGTGTGTGTGTGTGTGTGTGTGTGTGTGTACGCGCGTTACTATTTGTGAGAAGTATAATAGAGTTTGAGAAATAGACATTGTGAGGATACTTTCCTTGGTCCTCATAAGAGGAATGGATGATTTTTAGCGTGATTCAGGTTGGGGTAAGAATTAAGCATTTAGAGGTTAGGTTTAGGCGTTAGTTAGGATTGACGTTATGCCTGATTTTGCTCATCTGCATGCTCATCTTGTACTCATAGCTGGTGTAGTCTAGTCTCACATGCGAGAGCAGGAAATGCTGAGTTGACTTTTGTTAAGCCTGTCAGGAGTTAACATGACAATAAGAAACGACACGTATAACTCATAGGATTAACCACTTTCAACCTGGCATGGCAATTTTGGAAATGTCAGTGTAGGCAAAAAAACAAACAAAAGTTGCAGATCGGCTATTATTGTTTCTGGAATACAGGAGTCTACCCATCTCTCCAGGTCATTAGTAAACAGAAAATACATTTTCAGGTGGGTTAAACATTTCATCCAATCAAGAGAGATAAATATCATTTGTGAGCTTGTTTTCCAGTTCAAAAATTGTCTGCAAATTTTGCGTTTTTGTTTCATCACTTCCAGTTCCAATTTTAATTTAAATGTTTTTGTTTACACCCCCTTTGAATAGTTATTAGACCACCTGATCTGCCAGACCTCACCCAAAAATATTCAGCCATCCATAAAACATAGTACTAGACATTAATAATGCAAGGTCACTAGTCACCCAGCACACACACTGTCAGCAACTCCAGCAATCACTTGCAACCAGGGCCTAACTGTTTGACGTCACTTGCTGCTCAGGAAACATTTGGATGGTGTCACTTGTTGCTTCAGCTATCTCAAATCACCCTCCAGATGGTAGCATCTCAGTTGGTGACCTAACCATCTGACAAAGGCCACATCGGGCGAAACGTTTTTTTGACCGCTTCATTTATTAGATTTTGTTGGGAGCATTAAGACGGTGTGCGGACCCTTTCCTTTAGTTCAGACCTAACCATCTGGACACGCACATCAAGTGTCTGTTGCCTTGGTGCCCTGCGCTGGTGAGTTGACAATGTGGGTGTGCCTCACTTTTCCTGGTGTTAAGTTATGTCTGATGAAGGTCTATGACCGAAAGCTTGCTATAAAAATATTTAAAAAATCTGATTTTGCACAGTTTTGAGTGTGCGGACTGCGGAGGCTGCCTTTTATTCAACTGGTGTTATGTAAAAAATAATACACTATGTTGTTCATAACCAATATCAGAAAAAGTAGTAGTAGTCATACTAGTACCCCTGCTGTAAAGAGTATTGCTGGGTTATAGTACTGAAACATTACTAAGTGTCTGAGGGACACTCATAAATTGTCAACTAAATGGGTTGAAGAAGGTAGCTTGAGATTGGGTCAAAGCAGGTAAACTATGGGTTCCCATGTTCTGTTTTGTTTATGGTCATCATGTCTTGTATTAAAAAAAAACTAAAAAAAAACTATGGGTTCCCAAAATTGCAGATTCATTCATTAAAGGGTCTACACCATGAATTTTAACTTTTTCTTAATTTTTGTGTGTTTTTGGTCTCCCCCACCTCTCTTCTGTTCCAACAAATACCCGACTTCGAGCATGCAGGCTTTCATAGGCTATCTGTGGTTTTTATGTAAATTGGTCTGAAAACAGTCCGTCAGATTTGTTCCCCCACCCTACGTCACGTCTGGGAACAATTCCTCCCGTTTTTCAGTTCTAAAAAAAAAAAAAAAAAAAAAATGTTTTTCATTTAATTTTTTTAAAATGTTTTCTTTTTTTTTTTTTTTTACTTTTTCCACACAGAACCAGGACATAACATGCATACAAACTGGCTCAATAGCGCCCCGTGCCAAACAGGACAATGTGGTATTGCAGGTGAAAGTGCTTTATAAGCCAGAGAGAAGTTAGTTGGAATGAGTATATCTGAGGCTTGATTTAGGCTCAAACCTTTTGAAAAACGTTTGAGGGACATAAACAATATGATATCAAATATTATTATTATTTTTTAAATTCATGGTGTAGCTCCTTTAATGTCGATTTGAAAGGTTTGCAATCAAGTCGGAAAATTAAAACACTCCACCAAAGAGAAATGCCATATTGGGTTACAGCGATGGCATAATTTATTTGCGACCCATTTTTAATGCAGTACATGGGACAGCTACTAAAACAAAGGAACCAACATCCTACATAACAATCCCCAGAACCTCTGTGAGCAAGTCTGCAACCTGAGAGCTGCTGGAACAATAAATTCACTAAACCACAGGAGGATCTTTTTATCCCTGGAGTTCACTAAAATGTATATGGCCCAATCTGACTGCGCTTCAGCACTGAACTCACTGATCTAAATTACATCCAATTAGACGGTGCACGTTGTTCTGCACGTGAAGAACAAACATATCGTCTCTGTCGGGTGGAAACCTCATATGTCCACAACAGTTGCTTTTCAGGATTCAAATTCAAAAGTAGCAAAAGTAGCAGATCTACAAGCTCAAAACGCGTCGCTTTGCGTCGCGTTTTGAGCTTGTGGATCTGCTGCTTTCTGAAGCGTGTCGCTTCGTCCAATGCTGCGAGCTTGTACATCTGCTATTTTTTCTTTACATTTGGAAAAATCTTGAAAGGATTAGATTTTTTTTAATATAATTTTGATTTAGTTTTTACACAAATCTTCTCCTCTGGTGGTCCCTGGCACAAACATTTTTAGATGGGGGGGTCCGCGGCCAAATACTCGCGGCCCAAATCATTTTGGGGGTCCTTGACATTCATTCAGCGTAGCGATAGTTCATGTCGGCACGGAAGGCAGGAGTTTTATATGCTACAGTAGGTTCACTCTCCCCGGACCCCCCCCATTCATTCATTAACAAACTAATTCATTTGTACTCCCACAAGTCAGTACGTTCAACCTCACGTCATTCTCATTCGCTACAAGCCAACTCACTCACGCCCTCATTCCCCATAGTGCATCTCTGGCGGTTCATTTAAGCAGCCTCTGTTCTCTGTTCATTCTACGTGCTTAGCTGTCTCAGCTGGTTGTACAGCTGTTGGTTTTCAAATTCCCTCCACCTCCCCGGCCTCCTACCTGTGGCATTTAGTTCATTTTTGATAATAGATTGATTCTGTGGATTGTACTGTGGTTCTATGGATTGTACTATATGTGGTACTTTAATTGTGCATTGAAGGTTCAATGTTATGTTCGCGCGTGGACCCCTCCTAGGGCCTCTACTATGACTGAATATTCAATTTTCTCCGATTTGAGGTATAGTGCAGAGTTTTGGCTACAGAAAGAGTAATTTTCAAGATACAAAGGTCATCTTGGGCTCAAATTAAAGCTAGGGACATGGGTAGTTTTCTATATACAAGTGAGGCAGTGATATTCACCATTAAAAGTAAAAGTAGAAGTACATTTCTTAATTTTTATATCAACAAATTGCTGTAATATTTTCACAATGAATTTATAGGACCTTGTAAATCTTGTTTCAGAGAAGTACTGTAACTCTCTGAAACCACCTGCACTGCATGCACTGATGTGCTTGCTTGTAGAACCACTACGTTATACAAAGCCTGCAGAAACACCTATAAAAACATAGAAATGACTGAGGAACCAAAACTAAATACTTTCACTCCTATACACCTATACAAGATGTACTGTAACTGTAACAAAGAGGCGAGTGGAGGGGGAAGCCAGAAACGCGGCTAGTGTGAGAGCAGAAGTTAGGCCATGCAGAAGTTAGGCCATGCAACTCCTTGCAACATGCGACTACTTGCAACCACTTGCAAGTAGTTGCATGTTGCAAGGAGTTGCATGGCGAATCATTGGTGTGGATGTGGAGTGGGCTTAAAAGTACTCAGTACTTTTAAGCCTTCCTACAAATGTACTCGAGTAAAAGTAAAATATTTGTCTTGGAAATGTACTCAAGTAAGAGTACTAAGGATCAAAACAATGTAATACTCAAGTAAAGTACAGATCCTCAGAACCTGTACTCAAGTAAAGTACTCAAGTACATTTACTCCGTTACTGTCCACCACTGACCCTAACCCTAACAGGAAATAATAGTGAAAAAAAGTTAGCAGAGAACATCCTGAGGGCTGGGCTCTGAGCTCCTCAGTGTTCACCGACCACAGAACAAGACACTTCTCTGACACTGAGACTGACGTCTCTTCAACACTTTGAAACAGGTATCTTTGCTTTTACTTTATTATATAGACCAGTGGTCTCAACCTTTTCAGGCAGTGACCCCCCCCAAAAAAACATAATTTGAACTGGGGACCCCCCCACCCTGATATGCACTTGGAATTGTAGGAGTAGAGGCGTTACATTTCCGGTTCCACAGATAACATTTTTGAAAATAGCAGATCTACAAGCTCACAACGACTCACTTTGCGAAGCATTGTGAGCTTATAGATCTGTTTTTTTAATTTGTTTTGCCTCTTTCTTGACAATTTAGCCAATGTTTGACCAGTGTTTATAGTATAGTTAGGTGATTACTTGATGCAGTCATGGTCTTTTTCTTTTCTTTCTTTTTGAGGTATTAAAAAAGATCTTAAAAGTCCTTAAATTCTCACTTCACTGTCATCTGCGGTCCCCCCCAAAAAAAATAAAAAAATAAAATCATTTGGGGCTTTTTTAATTAATATATATATATGAAACATTTTAACAATACAAATCTTGTATGTGGGTCCCTGGCATCAAATAATTTCAGTATAATAATACATGGCCTGTTAAAACAAAGCACCTAATTTTGTTATTTTAAATTTTAGGAGGATTGAGATTATGACCACAACTGCTGTTTATCACAATAAAGAGATGGATCTGTCTGGTGGAAACGGCTCTTTCTCGGAAGACAATGTGGAGTATGGACATGCTGAAATAAAAACATCCCTCAAGAGCGTGTACCTAGTCATTTTCAGCCTGGTTTTTGTGCTCGGTGTGTTGGGGAACAGCGTTGTCATCTGGGTGACAGGCTTCAAAATTAAGAAAACCGTCAACACCATTTGGTACCTCAACCTCGCTGTGGCCGACTTCCTGTTTACAGCGTTCCTGCCCCTGACCATCACACGAGTAGCTCTGGACCGCCACTGGCCTTTTGGCAAATTCATGTGCAAAATGGACGGTGCTGTTATCTACATGACCATGTATGCCAGCGTCTACATCCTGGTGGTCATCAGTGTTGACAGATGTGTATGTGTGGTGTGTCCAGTGTGGGCCCAGAACCATCGCAGTGTCAGAAAGGCATCTTGGGTGAGTCTGGCTGTCTGGGTGCTGGGCTTGGCTCTTAGTTCCCCTTACTTCATCTTTAGGGACACACATCCTTCAGGCCATGATGACGGCATCATCAGGTGCTCCACCAAATATGCACCATCCGGTGACTACAGTATACACAAAGCGAAGCAGTTGTGGGGATTTCAATCTGGGGTCATGATCATCACTCGCTTCCTCATGGGATTCGTGGTCCCTTTCACCGTCATAGTCTCCTGCTATTCTGTCATCATCTACCGGCTCAGGAAAAATCGCTCACTGGCCGGCCAATCAAGTCGCTCCTTCAAAATCATAGCAACTGTTATCACTGCATTTTTCCTATGCTGGTTGCCCATAAACATCATGTATCTGATTATTCTGGTGACACAGTACAGTGAAACACTGTATCATGCGCTCACCATCGGGATCCACATAGCTGCCGGCCTGGCATGTCTCAACAGCTGCCTGAACCCGCTGTTGTACGTGTTCATGGGTCAGGATTTCAAGGATGTATTCCGCAGCTCTATCCTGAAGGTGCTGGAGAAAGCCTTCACTGAAGAGCTGCCTATGTCTCAGACTGAAACCTACTGTATGTCTCAGTCTGAGACATAGGTGTACTTTGAATGTACTTTAATATGTGAATGGTTTTTCTTCTCAGTATGTTCTCCAAGATTGAAACGATGATAAAAAATATCCAAAATAATGTTAAAGTAAAAAAACACAGTATTGTTCAGAGGTTCTCTTTGACATGTATATTATTTTTTGAGTTTCTTCTCTCCCTGTGCTCCCCACTTTCGTTGCGTCTCCTTTATCTAAATAACAACAAAATGATGGAACTTATGCAAAATATAAGATTTCACCCACTTCTTCACCCAACATGTAATCCAGTGATCAGACAATAAAGTTAAGCTTCTTGACTCAGGTTTCAGTTTGCAATTGTACAGTCATAAAACGCATTTTACATTTGTGTGTTTTGGCCATTGGATTTGTATTTAACAGAACTATGGCCCTATGGGAAGATGTTAAAGATGTTTTGGAGGTAAGCCATATTGACCAATTATATGCTTACAAACATTGAGACATCATGGTTTAAATGAAACCATTCTAATAGCAACTATACAACAAATACAAGGTTCAAATGAAACAATCTAATAGTAACTACATTAAATACAAGGTTAAAAATGAGACCATTCTAATAGTAACTATACAGTAAATACAAGGTTCAAATGAAAGTTGTGCTCTGAGTTCTATCTATGTTTTCATTTTGTGATAAAAGAAAGAGGCTTGTTTTAAAATGTGTTTTTAAATGTATAAGACAACATTCTGAGTGTCAACAGGCTACTAAACAGTGAAGTATAGGCTGCAGGCTGTGGTTTCTGTGCAAAAAGGAAACCTGTGTGAAGGATGTACAAGTGTGCAAGCATTCATTTGTGTGTGTGTGTGTGTGTGTGTGTGTGTGTGTGTGTGTGTGTGTGTGTGTGTGTGTGTGTGTGTGTGTGTGTGTGTGTGTGTGTGTGTGTGTGTGTGTGTGTGTGTGTGTGTGTGTGTGTGTGTGTGTGTGTGTGTGTGTGTGTGTGTGTGTGAGAGAGACATCCCCACAATAATAGAGTTTGAGAAATAGACATTGTGAGGATACTTTCCTTGGTCCTCAAAAGAGGAAGTATTCAAAAGTACATGCTTTGAAAAATACTTAAAGTACAAGTATAAGTAGAAGTACGTTTCTTAATTTTTATATCAACAAATTGCTGTAATGTTTTCACAATTAATTTATAGGACCTTGTAACTCTTGTTTCAGAGAAGTACTGTAACTCTCTGAAACCACCTGCACTGCATGCACTGATGTGCTTGCTTGTAGAACCACTACATTATACAAAGCCTGCAGAAACACCTATAAAAACATAGAAATGACTGATGAGGAACTAGAACTAAATACTTTCACTCCTATACACCTATACAAGATGTACTGTAACAAAGAGGCAAGCGGAGGTGGAAGCCAGAAACACAGCTAGTGTGAGAGCAGAAGTTATGCCAATTGCATTTTAGGGAAGAAAAATAAATTGCCAACCTTTAAGGCAAAACCGCACCAATGCAACTAGTCGCAACTCCTTGCAACAAAACAAGTGCAAGTGGTTGCAAGTAGTTGCATGTTGCAAGGAGTTGAATGGCGAATCATTGGTGTGGATGTGGAGTGGGCTTAAAAGTACTCAGTACTTTTCAGCCTTCCTACAAATGTACTCGAGGATAAGGATAATTCCTTTTAACAGGTCGTTCATGAAAGTCCTTGTACTCCTAAGTCCTAAGTACTCAAGTACATTTACTCCGTTACTGTCCACCACTGACCCTAAAACAGGAAATGATGAAAAAAAGTTAGCAGAGAACATCCTGAGGGCTGGGCCTGTATACTTGTATAGGTGCTATAAGTTGCTCTGAGCTCCTCAGTGTTCACCGACTACAGAACAAGACACTGCTCTTACACTGACACTGACGTCTCTTCAACACTTAAACAGGTATCTTTGCTTTTACTTTATTATATACACCAGTGGTCTCAACCTTTTCAGGCCGTGACCCCCCAAAAAAAACATATTTGAACTGGGGACCCCCCCACCCTGATAAGCACTTGCAATTGTAGGAGTAGAGGCGTTACATTTCCGGTTCCACAGATGACATTTTTGAAAATAGCAGATCTACAAGCTCACAACGACTCACTTTGCGAAGCATTGTGAGCTTATAGATCTGTTTTTCCCCCCATTTTTTTTGCCTCTTTCTTGACAATTTAGCCAAGGGTTGACCAGTGTTTATAGTATAGTTGGGTGATTACTTGATGCAGTAATGGTCTTTTTCTTTTCTTTCTTTTTGAGGTATTAAAAAAAATCTTAAAAGTCCTTAAATTCTCACTTCACTGTCATCTGCGGTCCCCCCCCCAAAAAAAATAAAATAAAAATAAAATCATGTGGGGCTTTTTAATTAATATATATATATATATGAAACATTTTAACAATACAGATCTTGTATGTGGGTCCCTGGCACCAAATCATTTCAGTATAATAATACAAGGCCTAAACAAAGCATTAACCTAATTTTGTTATTTAAAGCTTTAGGAGGATTGAGATTATGACCACAACTGCTGTTTATCACAATAAAGAGATGGATCTGTCTGGTGGAAACGGCTCTTTCTCGGAGGACAATGTGGAGTATGGATATAAAAAATCCCTCAAGAGCGTGTACCTAGTAATTTTCAGCCTGGTTTTTGTGCTCGGCGTGTTGGGGAACGGCGTTGTCATCTGGGTGACGGGCTTCAAAATTAAGAAAACCGTCAACACCATTTGGTACCTCAACCTCGCTGTGGCCGACTTCCTGTTTACAGCGTTCCTGCCCATGACCATCACACGAGTAGCTCTGGACCGCCACTGGCCTTTTGGCAAAGTCATGTGCAAAGTGGACGGTACTGTTGTCTACATGAACTTGTATGCTAGCGTCTACATCCTGGTGGTCATCAGTGTTGACAGATGTGTATGTGTGGTGTGTCCAGTGTGGGCCCAGAACCATCGCAGTGTCAGAAAGGCATCTTGGGTGAGTCTGGCTGTCTGGGTGCTGGGCTTGGCTCTTAGCTCCCCTTACTTCATCTTAAGGGACACACATCCTTCAGGCCATGATGACGGCATCATCAGGTGCTCCACCAAATATGCACCATCCGGTGACTACAGTAAACACAAAGCGAAGCAGTTGTGGGGATTTCAATCTGGGGTCATGATCATCACTCGCTTCCTCGTGGGATTCGTGGTCCCTTTCACCGTCATCGTCTCCTGCTATTCTGTCATCATCTACCGGCTCAGGAATAATCGCTCACTGGCCGGCCAATCAAGTCGCTCCTTCAAAATCATAGCAACTGTTATCACTGCATTTTTCCTATGCTGGTTGCCCATAAACATCATGTATCTGATTATTCTGGTGACAGAGTACAGTGAAACACTGTATCATGCGCTCACCATCGGGATCCACATAGCTGCCGGCCTGGCATGTCTCGACAGCTGCCTGAACCCGCTGTTGTACGTGTTCATGGGTCAGGATTTCAAGGATGTATTCCGCAGCTCTATCCTGAAGGTGCTGGAGAAAGCCTTCACTGAAGAGCTGCCTATGTCTCAGACTGAAACCTACTGTATGTCTCAGTCTGAGACATGTACTTTGAATGTACTTTAATATGTGAATGTTTTTTCTTCTCATATCCAAAATAATGTTAAAGTAAAAAAACACAGTATTGTTCAGCTCTCTGCTCTTTGACATGTATATTATTTTTTGAGTTTCTTCTCTCCCTGTGCTCCCCACTTTCGTTGCGTCTCCTTTATCTAAATAACAACAAAATGATGGAACTTATGCAAAATATAAGATTTCACCCACTTCTTCACCCAACATGTAAACCAGTGATCAGACAATAAAGTTAAGCTTCTTGACTCAGGTTTCAGTTTGCAATTGTACAGTCATAAAACGCATTTTACATTTGTGTGTTTTGGCCATTGGATTTGTATTTAACAGAACTATGGCCCTATGGGAAGATGTTAAAGATGTTTTGGAGGTAAGCCATATTGACCAATTATGTGCTTACAAACATTGAGACATCATGGTTTAAATGAAACCATTCTAATAGCAACTATACAACAAATACAAGGTTCAAATGAAACAATCTAATAGTAACTACATTAAATACAAGGTTAAAAATGAGACCATTCTAATAGTAACTATACAATAAATACAAGGTTCAAATGAAAGTTGTGCTCTGAGTTATATCTATGTTTTCATTTTGTGATAAAAGAAAGAGGCTTGTTTTAAAATGTGTTTTTAAATGTATAAGACAACATTCTGAGTGTCAACAGGCTACTAAACAGTGAAGTCTAGGCTGCAGGGGTTACATGTCGCCTTTCCGACATGTCGCCTTTCCGACATGTCGCCTTTCCGACGTTAACGAACCCTATACCTAACCCTAACCGCACGCGGATGCCACTTGTCGGAGTGGTGAGATGTCGGAATGGAAGGCGGTTACAGGCTGCAGGCTGTGGTTTCTGTGCAAAAAGGAAACCTGTGTGAAGGATGTACAAGTGTGCAAGCATTCATTTTTGTGTGTGTGTGTGTGTGTGTGTGTGTGTGTGTGTGTGTGTGTGTGTGTGTGTGTGTGTGTGTGTGTGTGTGTGTGTGTGTGTGTGTGTGTGTGTGTGTGTGTGTGTGTGTGTGTGTGTGTGTGTGTGTGTGTGTGTGTGTGTGTGTGTGTGTGTGTGTGTGTGTGTGTGTGTGTGTGCGTGCGTGCGTGCGTGCGTGCGTGAGACATCCCCACAAGTATAATAGAGTTTGAGAAATAGACATTGTGAGGATACTTTCCTTGGTCCTCATAAGAGGAAGTATTCAAAAGTACATGCTTTGAAAAATACTTAAAGTACAAGTATAAGTAGAAGTACATTTCTTAATTTTTATATCAACAAATTGCTGTAATGTTTTCACAATTAATTTATAGGACCTTGTAACTCTTGTTTCAGAGTCGTACTGTAACTCTCTGAAACCACCTGCACTGCATGCACTGATGTGCTTGCTTGTAGAACCACTACGTTATACAAAGCCTGCAGAAACACCTATAAAAACATAGAAATGACTGATGAGGAACTAGAACTAAATACTTTCACTCCTATACACCTATACAAGATGTACTGTAACAAAGAGGCAAGCGGAGGTGGAAGCCAGAAACACAGCTAGTGTGAGAGCAGAAGTTATGCCAATTGCATTTTAAGGAAGAAAAATAAATTGCCAACCTTTAAGGCAAAACCGCACCAATGCAACTAGTCGCAACTCCTTGCAACAAAACAAGTGCAAGTGGTTGCAAGTAGTTGCATGTTGCAAGGAGTTGAATGGCGAATCATTGGTGTGGATGTGGAGTGGGCTTAAAAGCACTCAGTACTTTTCAGCCTTCCTACAAATGTACTCGAGGATAAGGATAATTCCTTTTAACAGGTCGTTCATGAAAGTCCTTGTACTCCTAAGTCCTAAGTCCTAAGTACTCAAGTACATTTACTCCGTTACTGTCCACCACTGACCCTAAAACAGGAAATGATGAAAAAAAGTTAGCAGAGAACATCCTGAGGGCTGGGCCTGTATACTTGTATAGGTGCTATAAGTTGCTCTGAGCTCCTCAGTGTTCACCGACTACAGAACAAGACACTGCTCTTACACTGACACTGACACTGACGTCTCTTCAACACTTAAACAGGTATCTTTGCTTTTACTTTATTATATAGACCAGTGGTCTCAACCTTTTCAGGCCGTGACCCCCCAAAAAAATCATATTTGAACTGGGGACCCCCCCACCCTGATATGCACTTGCAATTGTAGGAGTAGAGGCGTTACATTTCCGGTTCCACAGATAACATTTTTGAAAATAGCAGATCTACAAGCTCACAACGACTCACTTTGCGAAGCATTGTGAGCTTATAGATCTGTTTTTCCCCCCATTTTTTTTGCCTCTTTCTTGACAATTTAGCCAAGGTTTGACCAGTGTTTATAGTATAGTTGGGTGATTACTTGATGCAGTCATGGTCTTTTTCTTTTCTTTCTTTTTGAGGTATTAAAAAAGATCTTAAAAGTCCTTAAATTCTCACTTCACTGTCATCTGCGGTCCCCCCCCCAAAAAATAAAAATAAAATCATGTGGGGCTTTTTAATTAATATATATATATATATATGAAACATTTTAACAATACAGATCTTGTATGTGGGTCCCTGGCACCAAATAATTTCAGTATAATAATACAAGGCCTAAACAAAGCATTAACCTAATTTTGTTATTTAAAGTTTTAGGAGGATTGAGATTATGACCACAACTGCTGTTTATCACAATAAAGAGATGGATCTGTCTAGTGGAAACGTCTCTTTCTCGGAAAACAATGTGGAGTATGGATACAAAAAATCCCTCAAGAGCGTGTACCTAGTCATTTTCAGCCTGGTTTTTGTGCTCGGCGTGTTGGGGAACGGCATTGTCATCTGGGTGACGGGCTTCAAAATTAAGAAAACCATCAACACCATTTGGTACCTCAACCTCGCTGTGGCCGACTTCCTGTTTACAGCGTTCCTGCCCCTGACCATCACACGAGTAGCTCTGGACCGCCACTGGCCTTTTGGCAAATTCATGTGCAAAGTGGACGGTGCTGTTGTCTACATGACCATGTATGCCAGCGTCTACATCCTGGTGGTCATCAGTGTTGACAGATGTGTGTGTGTGGTGTGTCCAGTGTGGGCCCAGAACCACCGCAGTGTCAGAAAGGCATCTTGGGTGAGTCTGGCTGTCTGGGTGCTGGGCTTGGCTCTCAGCTCCCCTTACTTCATCTTTAGGGACACACATCCTTCAGGACATGATGACGGCATCATCAGGTGCTCCACCAACTATGCACCATCCGGTGACTACAGTATACACAAAGCGAAGCAGTTGTGGGGATTTCAATCTGGGGTCATGATCATGACTCGCTTCCTCGTGGGATTCGTGGTCCCTTTCACCGTCATCGTCTCCTGCTATTCTGTCATCATCTACCGGCTCAGGAAAAATCGCTCACTGGCCGGCCAATCAAGTCGCTCCTTCAAAATCATAGCAACTGTTATCACTGCATTTTTCCTGTGCTGGTTGCCCATAAACATCATGTATCTGATTATTCTGGTGACAGAGTACAGTGAAACACTGTATCATGCGCTCACCATCGGGATCCACATAGCTGCCGGCCTGGCATGTCTCAACAGCTGCCTGAACCCGCTGTTGTACGTGTTCATGGGTCAGGATTTCAAGGATGTATTTCGCAGCTCTATCCTGAAGGTGCTGGAGAAAGCCTTCACTGAAGAGCTGCCTATGTCTCAGACTGAAACCTACTGTATGTCTCAGTCTGAGACATGTACTTTGAATGTACTTTAATATGTGAATGGTTTTTCTTCTCAGTACGTTCTCCAAGATTGAAACGATGATAAAAAAATATCCAAAATAATGTTAAAGTAAAAAAACACAGTATTGTTCAGAGGTTCTCTTTGACATGTATATTCTTTTTTGAGTTTCTTCTCTCCCTGTGCTCCCCACTTTCGTTGCGTCTCCTTTATCTAAATAACAACAAAATGATGGAACTTATGCAAAATATAAGATTTCACCCACTTCTTCACCCAACATGTAATCCAGTGATCAGACAATAAAGTTAAGCTTCTTGACTCAGGTTTCAGTTTGTAATTGTACAGTCATAAAACGCATTTTACATTTGTGTGTTTTGGCCATTGGATTTGTATTTAACAGAACTATGGCCCTATGGGAAGATGTTAAAGATGTTTTGGAGGTAAGCCATATTGACCAATTATGTGCTTACAAACATTGAGACATCATGGTTTAAATGAAACCATTCTAATAGCAACTATACAACAAATACAAGGTTCAAATGAAACAATCTAATAGTAACTACATTAAATACAAGGTTAAAAATGAGACCATTCTAATAGTAACTATACAATAAATACAAGGTTCAAATGAAAGTTGTGCTCTGAGTTCTATCTATGTTTTTATTTTGTGATAAAAGAAAGAGGCTTGTTTTAAAATGTGTTTTTAAATGTATAAGACAACATTCTGAGTGTCAACAGGCTACTAAACAGTGAAGTCTAGGCTGCAGGGGTTACATGTCGCCTTTCCGACATGTCGCCTTTCCGACGTTAACGAACCCTATACCTAACCCTAACCCTAACCGCACGCGGATGCCACTTGTCGGAGTGGTGAGATGTCGGAATGGAAGGCGGTTACAGGCTGCAGGCTGTGGTTTCTGTGCAAAAAGGAAACCTGTTTGAAGGATGTACAAGTGTGCAAGCAAGCATTCATTTGTGTGTGTGTGTGTGTGTGTGTGTGTGTGTGTGTGTGTGTGTGTGTGTGTGTGTGTGTGTGTGTGTGTGTGTGTGTGTGTGTGTGTGTGTGTGTGTGTGTGTGTGTGTGTGTGTGTGTGTGTGTGTGTGTGTGTGTGTGTGTGTGACATCCCCACAAGTATAATAGAGTTTTAGAAATAGACATTGTGAGGATACTTTCCTTGGTCCTCATAAGAGGAAGTATTCAAAAGTACATGCTTTGAAAAATACTTAAAGTACAAGTATAAGTAGAAGTACATTTCTTAATTTTTATATCAACAAATTGCTGTAATGTTTTCTCAATTAATTTATAGGACCTTGTAACTCTTGTTTCAGAGAAGTACTGTAACTCTCTGAAACCACCTGCACTGCATGCACTGATGTGCTTGCTTGTAGAACCACTACGTTATACAAAGCCTGCAGAAACACCTATAAAAACATAGAAATGACTGATGAGGAACTAGAACTAAATACTTTCACTCCTATACACCTATACAAGATGTACTGTAACAAAGAGGCAAGCGGAGGTGGAAGCCAGAAACACAGCTAGTGTGAGAGCAGAAGTTATGCCAATTGCATTTTAAGGAAGAAAAAGAAATTGCCAACCTTTAAGGCAAAACCGCACCAATGCAACTAGTCGCAACTCCTTGCAACAAAACAAGTGCAAGTGGTTGCAAGTAGTTGCATGTTGCAAGGAGTTGAATGGCGAATCATTGGTGTGGATGTGGAGTGGGCTTAAAAGTACTCAGTACTTTTCAGCCTTCCTACAAATGTACTAGTGTAGGATAAGGATAATTCCTTTTAACAGGTCGTTCATGAAAGTCCTTGTACTCCTAAGTCCTAAATCCTAAGTACTCAAGTACATTTACTCCGTTACTGTCCACCACTGACCCTAAAACAGGAAATGATGAAAAAAAGTTAGCAGAGAACATCCTGAGGGCTGGGCCTGTATACTTGTATAGGTGCTATAAGTTGCTCTGAGCTCCTCAGTGTTCACCGACTACAGAACAAGACACTGCTCTTACACTGACACTGACACTGACGTCTCTTCAACACTTAAACAGGTATCTTTGCTTTTACTTTATTATATAGACCAGTGGTCTCAACCTTTTCAGGCCGTGACCCCCCAAAAAAACATATTTGAACTGGGGACCCCCCCACCCTGATATGCACTTGCAATTGTAGGAGTAGAGGCGTTACATTTCCGGTTCCACAGATAACATTTTTGAAAATAGCAGATCTACAAGCTCACAACGACTCACTTTGCGAAGCATTGTGAGCTTATAGATCTGTTTTCCCCCCCATTTTTTTTGCCTCTTTCTTGACAATTTAGCCAAGGTTTGACCAGTGTTTATAGTATAGTTGGGTGATTACTTGATGCAGTCATGGTCTTTTTCTTTTCTTTCTTTTTGAGGTATTAAAAAAGATCTTAAAAGTCCTTAAATTCTCACTTCACTGTCATCTGCGGTCCCCCCCCCCCCCCCAAAAAAATAAAAATAAAATCATGTGGGGCTTTTTAATTAATATATATATATATATGAAACATTTTAACAATACAGATCTTGTAAGTGGGTCCCTGGCACCAAATAATTTCAGTATAATAATACAAGGCCTAAACAAAGCATTAACCTAATTTTGTTATTTAAAGTTTTAGGAGGATTGAGATTATGACCACAACTGCTGTTTATCACAATAAAGAGATGGATCTGTCTAGTGGAAACGGCTCTTTCTCGGAAAACAATGTGGAGTATGGATACAAAAAATCCCTCAAGAGCGTGTACCTAGTCATTTTCAGCCTGGTTTTTGTGCTCGGCGTGTTGGGGAACGGCGTTGTCATCTGGGTGACGGGCTTCAAAATTAAGAAAACCGTCAACACCATTTGGTACCTCCACCTAGCTGTGGCCGACTTCCTGTTTACAGCGTTCCTGCCCCTGACCATCACACGAGTAGCTCTGGACCGCCACTGGCCTTTTGGCAAATTCATGTGCAAAATGGACGGTACTGTTGTCTACATGACCATGTATGCCAGCGTCTACATCCTGGTGGTCATCAGTGTTGACAGATGTGTACGTGTGGTGTGTCCAGTGTGGGCCCAGAACCACCGCAGTGTCAGAAAGGCATCTTGGGTGAGTCTGGCCGTCTGGGTGCTGGGCTTGGCTCTTAGCTCCCCTTACTTCATCTTTAGGGACACACATCCTTCAGGCCATGATGACGGCATCATCAGGTGCTCCACCAAATATGCACCATCCGGTGACTACAGTATACACAAAGCGAAGCAGTTGTGGGGATTTCAATCTGGGGTCATGATCATCACTCGCTTCCTCGTGGGATTCGTGGTCCCTTTCACCGTCATCGTCTCCTGCTATTCTGTCATCATCTACCGGCTCAGGAAAAATCGCTCACTGGCCGGCCAATCAAGTCGCTCCTTCAAAATCATAGCAACTGTTATCACTGCATTTTTCCTATGCTGGTTGCCCATAAACATCATGTATCTGATTATTCTGGTGACACAGTACAGTGAAACACTGTATCATGCGCTCACCATCGGGATCCACATAGCTGCCGGCCTGGCACTTCTCAACAGCTGCCTGAACCCGCTGTTGTACGTGTTCATGGGTCAGGATTTCAAGGATGTATTCCGCAGCTCTATCCTGAAGGTGCTGGAGAAAGCCTTCACTGAAGAGCTGCCTATGTCTCAGACTGAAACCTACTGTATGTCTCAGTCTGAGACATGTACTTTGAATGTACTTTAATATGTGAATGGTTTTTCTTCTCAGTACGTTCTCCAAGATTGAAACGATGATAAAAAATATCCAAAATAATGTTAAAGTAAAAAAACACAGTATTTGCGAACGCGGAAGGAGGCGCCTCCGCCCAAGTGGAGCATACTATGAAACTCTGCTCGGCTTGTGTCTCTGTCTGTCTGTCTGTGTGTGTGCAGTATGTGTGCACTGCCTGCACTGCCTGTGTGCAACCAACAGAGTGTGCCAGAGTGCAGTCAAAACACACACACACACACACACACACACACACACACACACACACACACACAGTCCGTAAATACACAATATTTTCGAGCTGCGTTCGCTTCCAGCGTTCGCGCGTCTTACTTGTGTTCAGAGGTTCTCTTTGACATGTATATTATTTTTTGAGTTTCTTCTCTCCCTGTGCTCCCCACTTTCGTTGCGTCTCTTTTATCTAAATAACAACAAAATGATGGAACTTATGCAAACTATAAGATTTCACCCACTTCTTCACCCAACATGTAATCCAGTGATCAGACAATAAAGTTAAGCTTCTTGACTCAGGTTTCAGTTTGCAATTGTACAGTCATAAAACGCATTTTACATGTGTGTGTTTTGGCCATTGGATTTGTATTTAACAGAACTATGGCCCTATGGGAAGATGTTAAAGATGTTTTGGAGGTAAGCCATATTGACCAATTATGTGCTTACAAACATTGAGACATCATGGTTTAAATGAAACCATTCTAATAGCAACTATACAACAAATACAAGGTTCAAATGAAACAATCTAATAGTAGCTACATTAAATACAAGGTTAAAAATGAGACCATTCTAATAGTAACTATACAATAAATACAAGGTTCAAATGAAAGTTGTGCTCTGAGTTCTATCTATGTTTTCATTTTGTGATAAAAGAAAGAGGCTTGTTTTAAAATGTGTTTTTAAATGTATAAGACAACATTCTGAGTGTCAACAGGCTACTAAACAGTGAAGTCTAGGCTGCAGGGGTTACATGTCGCCTTTCCGACATGTCGCCTTTCCGACGTTAACGAACCCTATACCTAACCCTAACCCTAACCGCACGCGGATGCCACTTGTCGGAGTGGTGAGATGTCGGAATGGAAGGCGGTTACAGGCTGCAGGCTGTGGTTTCTGTGCAAAAAGGAAACCTGTGTGAAGGATGTACAAGTGTGCAAGCATTCATTTGCGTGTGTGTGTGTGTGTGTGTGTGTGTGTGTGTGTGTGTGTGTGTGTGTGTGTGTGTGTGTGTGTGTGTGTGTGTGTGTGTGTGTGTGTGTGTGTGTGTGTGTGTGTGTGTGTGTGTGTGTGTGTGTGTGTGAGACATCCCCACAAGTATAATAGAGTTTGAGAAATAGACATTGTGAGGACTTTCCTTGGTCCTCATAAGAGGAAGTATTCAAAAGTACATGCTTTGAAAAATACTTAAAGTACAAGTATAAGTAGAAGTACATTTCTTAATTTTTATATCAACAAATTGCTGTAATGTTTTCACAATGAATTTATAGGACCTTGTAACTCTTGTTTCAGAGAAGTACTGTAACTCTCTGAAACCACCTGCACTGCATGCACTGATGTGCTTGCTTGTAGAACCACTACGTTATACAAAGCCTGCAGAAACACCTATAAAAACATAGAAATGACTGATGAGGAACTAGAACTAAATACTTTCACTCCTATACACCTATACAAGATGTACTGTAACAAAGAGGCAAGCGGAGGTGGAAGCCAGAAACACAGCTAGTGTGAGAGCAGAAGTTATGCCAATTGCATTTTAAGGAAGAAAAAGAAATTGCCAACCTTTAAGGCAAAACCGCACCAATGCAACTAGTCGCAACTCCTTGCAACAAAACAAGTGCAAGTGGTTGCAAGTAGTTGCATGTTGCAAGGAGTTGAATGGCGAATCATTGGTGTGGATGTGGAGTGGGCTTAAAAGTACTCAGTACCTTTCAGCCTTCTTACAAATGTACTCGAGGATAAGGATAATTCCTTTTAACAGGTCGTTCATGAAAGTCCTTGTACTCCTAAGTCCTAAGTCCTAAGTACTCAAGTACATTTACTCCGTTACTGTCCACCACTGACCCTAAAACAGGAAATGATGAAAAAAAGTTAGCAGAGAACATCCTGAGGGCTGGGCCTGTATACTTGTATAGGTGCTATAAGTTGCTCTGAGCTCCTCAGTGTTCACCGACTACAGAACAAGACACTGCTCTTACACTGACACTGACACTGACGTCTCTTCAACACTTAAACAGGTATCTTTGCTTTTACTTTATTATATAGACCAGTGGTCTCAACCTTTTCAGGCCGTGACCCCCCCAAAAAATCATATTTGAACTGGGGACCCCCCCACCCTGATAAGCACTTGCAATTGTAGGAGTAGAGGCGTTACATTTCCGGTTCCACAGATAACATTTTTGAAAATAGCAGATCTACAAGCTCACAACGACTCACTTTGCGAAGCATTGTGAGCTTATAGGTCTGTTTTTCCCCCCATTTTTTTTGCCTCTTTCTTGACAATTTAGCCAAGGTTTGACCAGTGTTTATAGTATAGTTGGGTGATTACTTGATGCAGTCATGGTCTATTTCTTTTCTTTCTTTTTGAGGTATTAAAAAAGATCTTAAAAGTCCTTAAATTCTCACTTCACTGTCATCTGCGGTCCCCCCCCCAAAAAAATAAAAATAAAATCATGTGGGGCTTTTTAATTAATATATATATATATATGAAACATTTTAACAATACAGATCTTGTATGTGGGTCCCTGGCACCAAATAATTTCAGTATAATAATACAAGGCCTAAACAAAGCATTAACCTAATTTTGTTATTTAAAGTTTTAGGAGGATTGAGATTATGACCACAACTGCTGTTTATCACAATAAAGAGATGGATCTGTCTAGTGGAAACGGCTCTTTCTCGGAAAACAATGTGGAGTATGGATACAAAAAATCCCTCAAGAGCGTGTACCTAGTCATTTTCAGCCTGGTTTTTGTGCTCGGCGTGTTGGGGAACGGCATTGTCATCTGGGTGACGGGCTTCAAAATTAAGAAAACCATCAACACCATTTGGTACCTCAACCTCGCTGTGGCCGACTTCCTGTTTACAGCGTTCCTGCCCCTGACCATCACACGAGTAGCTCTGGACCGCCACTGGCCTTTTGGCAAATTCATGTGCAAAGTGGACGGTGCTGTTATCTACATGACCATGTATGCCAGCGTCTACATCCTGGTGGTCATCAGTGTTGACAGATGTGTGTGTGTGGTGTGTCCAGTGTGGGCCCAGAACCACCGCAGTGTCAGAAAGGCATCTTGGGTGAGTCTGGCTGTCTGGGTGCTGGGCTTGGCTCTTAGCTCCCCTTACTTCATCTTTAGGGACACACATCCTTCAGGCCATGATGACGGCATCATCAGGTGCTACACCAACTATGCACCATCCGGTGACTACAGTATACACAAAGCGAAGCAGTTGTGGGGATTTCAATCTGGGGTCATGATCATGACTCGCTTCCTCGTGGGATTCGTGGTCCCTTTCACCGTCATCGTCTCCTGCTATTCTGTCATCATCTACCGGCTCAGGAATAATCGCTCACTGGCCGGCCAATCAAGTCGCTCCTTCAGAATCATAGCAACTGTTATCACTGCATTTTTCCTATGCTGGTTGCCCATAAACATCATGTATCTGATTATTCTGGTGACAGAGTACAGTGAAACACTGTATCATGCGCTCACCATCGGGATCCACATAGCTGCCGGCCTGGCACTTCTCAACAGCTGCCTGAACCCGCTGTTGTACGTGTTCATGGGTCAGGATTTCAAGGATGTATTTCGCAGCTCTATCCTGAAGGTGCTGGAGAAAGCCTTCACTGAAGAGCTGCCTATGTCTCAGACTGAAACCTACTGTATGTCTCAGTCTGAGACATACAGATGTGCCACTTCAAAACTTCACATGTCCTGCCATCGCCAAGACAGTACATTTTCAGGGGATTCCCAGGGCAATAAGAGGGACAAAGAAGGGCATTTAAAATGCTGAATTATTTTGATGATCACTGCTTTTATGATGCTAATTAATTTGAGCAACTGGTCAAATCACCTTTCGCCTCATAATGAGTCTGACACCTTGTTCAACACACATTCTTTTGTTCTCATGTATATGGATGTCTGTTGAAGGGAAAAACGGGGGTGTGTAGTGACAACTTCTTTTCAGGGGCAAAACAGTGCATTTTAAGGGCAGAAAAGGGAGGGAAAAAAATGCGTTTTCAGGGCACTATCAGGGAAAGAACAGTAACGTGTGAAGTTTTGAAGTGGCACATCTGTAGGTGTACTTTGAATGTACTTTAATATGTGAATGGTTTTTCTTCTCAGTACGTTCTCCAAGATTGAAACGATGATAAAAAAAATATCCAAAATAATGTTAAAGTGAAAAAAAAACAGTATTGTTCAGAGGTTCTCTTTGACATGCATCTTATTTTTTGAGTTTCTTCTCTCCCTGTGCTCCCCACTTTCGTTGCGTCTCCTTTATCTAAATAACAACAAAATGATGAAACTTATGCAAAATATAAGATTTCACCCACTTCTTCACCCAGCATGTAAACCAGTGATGAGACAATAAAGTTAAGCTTCTTGACTCAGGTTTCAGTTTGTAATTGTACAGTCATAAAACGCATTTTACATTTGTGTGTTTTGGCCATTGGATTTGTATTTAACAGAACTATGGCCCTATGGGAAGATGTTAAAGATGTTTTGGAGGTGAGCCATATTGACCAATTATGTGCTTACAAACATTGAGACATCATGGTTTAAATGAAATCATTCTAATAGCAACTATACAACAAATACAAGGTTGAAATGAAACGATCTAATAGTAACTACATTAAATACAAGGTTCAAAATGAAACCATTCTAATAGTAACTATACAATAAATACAAGGTTCAAATGAAAGTTGTGCTCTGAGTTCTATTTGTTTTCATTTTGTGATAAAAGAAAGAGGCAAGAGGCTTGTTTCAAAATGTGTTTTAAATGTATAAGACAACATTCTGAGTGTCAACAGGTTACTAAACAGTGAAGTCTAGGCTGCAGGCTGTGGTTTCTGTGCAAAAGGGAAACCTGTGTGAAGGATGTACATTTGCATGCATGTGTGTGTGTGTGTGTGTGTGTGTGTGTGTGTGTGTGTGTGTGTGTGTGTGTGTGTGTGTGTGTGTGTGTGTGTGTGTGTGTGTGTGTGTGTGTGTGTGTGTGTGTGTGTGTGTGTGTGTGTGTGTGTGTGTGTGTGTGTGTGTGTGCGTGCTCGCATGCATTAGTATGCATGTGTGTGAATGCATGCTCTGCGCAATACTATCCACAAGCAGATTATTATGGGTCACTAATTTATAACAGTTAACACACACACACACACACACACACACACACACACACACACACACACACACACACACACACACACACACACACACACACACACACACACACTCTGACTGGCAGCCAACGGCACAATAAGTGAGTTCAGCTAAACCTCAACAGGAAGTAAAGCACACATACACCACATATTATAGGGACATGTCATAATATACCTTACAGCTGTTGTGTGGAAATAAGAAACCCCCCCCCCCCTCTATGTCGCCTAGAACTGGAGAATTGATTGTCGGGGTCATGTGATCAGTGACATACGGCCAGTGTACTCTTTGGACCGCCCTTTAGGCTGCCTCATTCACTAGAATGGGATATCTCACTTCCAGCTGAAACAGTGTGACTTGTAGTAGTTTATAATGGCATATGGTTATATATCACCTTTCACAAGACATTGTACTTCTAGATAATAGAAATCAATTGGCTGAAAATGCTTTAACAAGTCTTAACTTTACATTAAAGTCGCTCTGTTCCAGCTGGAAGTGAGATTCCCCATTCTAGTGAAAGAGGAAACCTAGAGGGCGGGCCTAAGAGTACACCTTCCGTATGTCACTGATCATATGAGAAGGGGGGGACTTTTTTTCTTCATGTAAAAAAATATTTTATGCTCTGCTCTGGGGGGGGGGTTGTGATTTCAGATCCGTTGTCATGCGCAGGTAATCTGTAATATCACATGAGCAGAGTCACAATGCCAAATCTAAATGCAATATCATTCCAGTAATTGGTTATTATTGCAGTAAATGGTTATGCAATACATGGTAAATGGTGAATAAATGGTATTGGTCATTCCTGAGCTGAAGTGTCCAGACTAAATGAAAGGGTTAGTGTGTCGTCGTCGCCCCCCACCGTTTTCTGCCTGTTGAAACACACTGCTCTAATTTCGCACCTGTGAAATCGTCCTCTCGGGGAAGGATCTCTGAAGTTGAACACTAGTGTTGTTGACAATCAGACAATGAATTTCATCAGTGACCAACCAGCCCACAAGAATTGAACCATGACACTGACTGCCTTTTTCTTTCTCTTTTAATCAAAGTACATCCACCCTCAATGAGTTATATGGAAATACACTGACATGCCATTTTTTGTTGTTGTCTTAAATGACCTGTGCTGACCTCATCTTCATGCTACTGTACTGTATATGAAGGCCTATGGCTACTGCTGTCCCCCTTTTGATCAATAGCATCATTGGGGAATGGGATTTGGAGCACAATGCAATTTACCCTCAGTACATATGTCTTGCTGTGATGTGACCACTGCCACTCCTGTATGTAGGTGACACCTCTGGCTGTGGAAAGCATAGGCAGACATGGAGAACTTGACGAGCAGACCCAGGCAAAGCCCAACAGAGTGCATACAGTATACAGTATATCCTCTTCATAATCTACATGTTACCCCTTGGTAGTGTCATCAGCAGACATGGAATGTCTTTCCATTGTTCTGCTGATGACACACAGCTGTACATTAAAACCACCCCCACCGCCTCTGCAGCTATGTGATGTCTCACTACCTGTCTGGAGGAGATAACGGCATGGACAAGCAACAACTTCCTTCAGTTAAGCAGCAATCTCGGAACCCAGACAGTACGTTTTAATAGCGGGCGACTCTCGGGCGATCGCGGGCGACATCGTCCAAAAGATAAAGAAAGTCTATGAGAGCCGGCAACTACTGGCGATCGGGCGAAGTGGGCGGGGGGGCGATGAAAAATGGATTTTCTTTATCTTTTGGACGATGTCGCCCGGCGATCGCCCGAGAGTCGCCCGCTATGACCATATAAAACATCTGTGCAGAAATGCATTCAATCATCTCCAAAAACCTCTCCAAACTCCGCCCCCTTCAAACCCTGTCAGATGCAGAGAAACTTGTCCATGCCTTTGTCTCCTCTAGACTGGACTACTGCAACGCACTCTTCATTGGGATTCCTGGCAAAAATATTCAGAAGCCGCAATACATCCAAAACAGCGCTGCCAGGATCCTAATGAGAGTGCGTAAGCATGATCGTATAACACCTATCCTATTTTCACTGCACTGGCTCCCCGTCTCAGCCAGGATTGACTTCAAGGTCCTACTAATCACTCACAACTGCATAAATGGACATGCCCCTCCCATACCCCTAGAAATTAATTAAGCCCCCACAAATTTCCACCCGCACCCTCAGATCTACGAGCAGATTCCTCCTCGATGTCCCTGGTACCAATCTACACGCTATGGGGGACCGGGCCTTCTGCTCGGCAGCGCCGCCCCTGTAGAACAGCCTTCCTATTGACCTGAGAGCACCCCAGTTTTTATTTCAGAGGGCATTTTCGTGTTGAATTGTCATCTAGTCACATCTGTTTTTAAAACCCTGCATTTTTAACTTTATATGATTGATGATGTGTTTACCATGTGGCACTCTGAGATTCCTTGTGAATGAAAAGTCCATTACAAATTAAATGTATTATTATTATTATGAGCTAAAGCTGGGTGCATGGTGAGAAATTGTGACATAAATGGGTCATAAGACTCTTATTTGTTTTGCGAGGAAAAACATACAAACTCGTCCCCCAAGCACTCCAAGGTATATCTGAATGACACCCTCTCACCCCATATGTTGTCAGCAAATGATTTGAGAAGCGGGTGAGATATAACATCTGTTATGCCTGCTTTGCTGAACCCATGGCAATTTGCATACAGTAGTGGAAAGTAACTAAGTATATTTACTTAAGTACTGAACTTAAGAACAATTTTGAGGTATTGTTTACTATAGCGGGGTATTTCCACTTTCCAATCATTTTACTTCTACTCCACTGCATCTCAGAGGAAAATATTGTACTTTACTACAAAACACACTAACCACTTCAGCCCTATATATATATTTTGGCCATTTGAAAATAGCAGATCTACAAGCTCACAATGCGTCGCGATGTGACACGTCATTTTGAACATTCTGCACAATGAGGACTTTTTACTTTTGGTACTTTATGTACATCTTGATACCAATACTTTGTACTTTTACTCAAGTACATTCTGAATTCCGGACTTATACTTGTAACAGAGTATTTCTACGCTGTTTTTACACTTTACACTAAGTAAAGAATGTTAGTCATTTTACCACCACTGTCTGTTTCTGTCTTTCTCTATCTTGCCCACATTTCTTGCAACGGCAATGACCGCGCTTGTACGACAGAATAATTTCACTCACTCCTCCTTTACGTGTGTAAACCTGCGATGTGACATTAATGAAGCTGAGTTGAACCCACGGCAGAAAGGCCAGAACAGAGCTGTTTCATTCAATCATTGGTATTATTGGTATAACCACAAACGGCTTTGGATAGATTGGATTATATGGATGACGGCTTAATAGAATTCTACCCGCTTTCGTTGGAATTTGCTGTTGTTTATTGGCTTGCTTTCCATTTACCCATATGCATTCTGTGGCTGAACTATTCCCTTCGGTGTTTAGCTATAATGTTTTTTTTCTCCCCGCATTTTGTAAAGAATAATTAGCTTAGCCACAAGCCAACGCTAATGGCAGAATTTGCTTCATGGGAATGTACATTTAGCTGTCAGATTGCGAGCCCTGGGGTTTAATGATTTAGACTAATCCATGCTAACGCACAAAGTCAATTGCCGCTTCCAACTCCGCGCAGCTGCTCATGCGTTCTAATTTGTAATGCAATCTTTAATCTTGTGGGAGTGAGGCTTGACATCTCTGGAGGACCCAGCAGAAATGATGTTACCAAGCCCCTCATGCCACTCTGCTGACGGGAGCACAATGGGCTTCCACTCTTGATGGCAGATTTACGCTCACGATGGCCCCATTTCTACCAACTCCCCCAGTCCTACTGTACCACTGGTAGGGCTGGGAGGGATCCTTTGGATTGGAATCGTTGGTATTTAACGATTACGGTTCCTTAACAATTCCCTGTTAACCAGGGGTGGGCAACTTTGGTGATGGAGAGGGCCACTATATTATTTCCACACTCACTCCAGGGGCCCACATTGCATATTGTTGCTGTCGGGCAGAAACCTCCATATTTTAACTTTTTTTCGTAAATCAATGCCGTACTATAGCAAAAATAGCTGATCTACAAGCTCAAAGTGACACGTTTTGAGCTTGTAGATCTGCTATGTTTTGCTATTTTGGAATTGGAATCCTGAATTATCTTTTGGTATTTTTGAATTGGAATCCTGAAAAGTATTATTTTATTTAATTTCAAATGCATCGTGATTATGATTAAGTTAACTTTATGAACTTAATTACAAATACATTGGACATAAAAAAAGTAATTAAACTAATACTATAGACTGAAGTAATTAAAGCGGGTCATGATTGCATGTTTGGAATTGGAACAGCTGAAATCAATATACTGTATCAGTATTCCGATATTAACCTGTGGGCCGCATTTAGTGAAAGTGAGGGCCACATGTGGCCCCCGGGCCGCCAGTTGCCCATGTATGCTCTTAACGGTTCCCTTTAACGATTCCTATAGGTGGTTTAAAATGGACCCTCACAGGTCTGTAACTGCAGAGTGTACAAATGGAACCAACGGACCCGTAGTACTTGAAATTAAAACAATTGAGAAACACCGGTATTGTAATTGTATAGCAGACGTCCACATGCCAGCTCTGACAGTGTGATAAAACTGGTTCCGGAAACGATTCCAAGTGTGATGGAACTGATTGGTTGGGTAGCTTGTCAATCAAGAGCAGGGGGCGGGGAACGAATGCTATTGGTTGTGTGGCTTGTCAATCAAATCATCCCGCCCCTCCTAGAGCATACCCTACTTTATCATCAATTTTAAAACAAATGGGACCATAGTTTACCAAAACGCATATCATGGTGATTGAAAGAAGACTTTAAACTAGCGACTGGAAGCATATAGTATTTATAACAATGTTTATTAAGGTAATAAAATCAAGTCTAAAGTTCGGCAAAAACCCACCCGCTTGCACTGGGAGTTATTTCTTCTGACACCAGCAGGGTTACAGCGAAACTACAGGCCATCAATTCATATCAATATCATATGAACTGTCACTTCCTATCAATTTCAAAGGCGGATGCTGGGCCCTTGGTTTCAATTTAACCCATTAAGACCGGGAACGCATCTGTGTGTCATTTTTGGATTTCTTTGGCTATTCAAAAATGAGCAGATCTACAAGCTCATAGCGCGGCACCGAGTGCCGCGCTATGAGCTTGTAGATCTGCTATTTTTGGAAATAAAAAACGTGAAAATGTGTGCAAATCTTTGAATATATATATATATTTAAAGCGAACGTTTCTAACTCAAATCTTTGGTTCTGGGGGATTCTGCAAATGTCTTCTAAATTCTAAGTTTTTTTTTTTTTTATGTATTTGGCCGTGGACCCCCATCTCAAAATATGTTGTTCCAGGGACCCCCCAGAAGTTGTAACCGAGTTAAAAATGTTCACTTTAAAAAAATATATATATATACATTTTCACTATTTTAAAACATTTTTGAATAGCCCAAAGAAATATTAAAACGACACACAGATGCGTTCCCGGGCTTAAAGGGTTAAGGGTGCGCAAAATTAAAAAAAGTTTGAGAGTAAAATGTTTGCTCAGCCCACATGTTGTTCTTCTTCCTCCTCTTCCTCGTCACCCCCACGGGGGCATCAAGAGGCATCAACAACAGCCTCTTCCTCCCAGGTTTACCTGGTCCTGGGTAGCACAGTGTGCCTGCCTGCCTGTCACCATGAGTTATTCTGTTCCCTGACAACCTTAGGGATCATCACTGTACTGTACCAGGCAGAGGTGGAAACTAAACTACTAAGTACATTTACTCAAGTACTGCACAATATTGAGGTAGTTTTTACTGTACTGGAGTACTTCCAATTTTCAATAATCTCTACTCCACTACATCTCAAAGGCTGACCTCCTAAAACGCCACGCCCCCTCCCACTCCCTCAGGTCAGGTGATGCAAACCTCAAGGACTAACCCATAAAAACAAAAAAACACACCTGGGGTGACAGGGCTTTTTCAGTTGCAGCCCCCCACCCTTTGGAACCCACTCCCTCATCACATCAAAGCTGCCCCCACTCTTGCCGTGTTCAAAGCCTCCCTCAAAACCCACCTTTTCAGACTTGCTTTCCCCAGACTTGCTTTTTTTTTGGGTGGAAACCTCATACGTCCAAAACTGTTACTTTTCAGGATTCAAGTTCAAAAGCAGCGAAAGCAGCAGATCTACAAGCTCAAAACGCGGCGCTTTGTAGATCTGCTACTTTTAGATCTGTTAGATACTTTTAGATCGAGCTTGTAGATCTGCTACTTTTTTAGCTTAGATCTGCTACGGGGAGCCTGGTCATTGAGGGCTTTGTAGGTGGTGATGAGTATTTTGAAATCAATGAATGACAGTGTCACACAAAAGTAGCTAAATTTAGCCAATCTACAAGCTCGGAACGCTTGGCCTACTTGTGCGTATTTAATATCAAGTCAATCAAGTCTTTCTCTGCGGGCAAGATCATTCTAAAATATGAGAACTTCACCATTCACACACAACTGTGAATTTTGAATGAATAAAATAATGCAACTGGACGTGAATGTGAATCGTCTACTAGACTACTACCAGTGGCACTCTCGGCTATAAACCAGTGGAATTGAGCCCCTCCGTGGAACATGAATCCATATGGATCACAGTCAGCGTCTATACCCATTCTCCTGAGCACTATACTGCCTCCTAGCCACTCTGTATTCAGCCCCCCTGTCTATCTCATGTGTCGGATCTGATATCAGCACGGATCGCCTCCTGTCAGTCTCCGTGAAACGCGGCCCTAGCAGGAATTCTGATAGTGAGAGGGATTGAACTATGGTATTGATGTGTCTGTTAAGGGCTTGACGGACTGCAGTGTATCACCGAGGAGGACACTCCCTCACGTAGGCCTCCAGCACAGGAGTGCGATGTAAACGTACTTTAAATCACTGCCTTTTTGTGTTCTGTTGGATTACAGTCATGGTGAAATGCAGTGAGAGTTGCGCAAATACAACACAACCTTGTCTAGTACATGAAGCCTATCGCCTATCACAGCAGGCATATGTACGCTCACATGTCAGAGTTCATGCCTGCTCTTCACTGACCTTAAACTGAAGTTAAAGGATTGTGTTCAGACTGGGGACATACTGTAAACTCAATGATCAAGGCAGGCGTGTTTTCTTGTCTCATCTTCTCCTCCAAATCGTCGTCATGGTAATGAAATGCAACGATCAGGAGATTGGATTCTGGCTGCGAGCCTGAGCGACTGAGCTTGGGATGGTAATTGTGTGACATAATGAAGCGCTCATTGAAACGAGGACTTTATCCAGTGGTGGAAAAAGTACTCGCATGTTTTACTTAAGTTTAAGTATCAATACTGATTTATGCAGAACGTCCCATTTCTCACACTTTTTTCAAATGTATAAACTGTATAAAAATCTTTTGAAAATATCAGATCTACAAGCTCACAATGCGTCGCGTCGCATTTGACACATTCACATTGTGAGCTTGTAGATCTGCCATTTTCAAATGTATAATGTAAAAATGGCCGAAATGTATATACGGTTGATGTGGTTATTTAACTAAAGTTTTCAAATAATTGTAGTGGAGTAAAAGTACAATCCATATGTACTTAGTTACTTTACACCACTGAGTTACTCAGCTGCGGGCTGCTCCACATCGTCAGCTCCACCCTCCGCCTCACCCACATGCTTTTCCCTTTTCAAAGCCATAGGGAAATCTCTGCCACCGACATAGACCCAGTGGTACAGTGTATCGACAGTAAAAGCATAATTAGAAGCTCCTATAGTCTGCATGAGTGCATGTGGTGATGAATGTGTTCCATTTGCATGCCTGTACCTGTATGAATATGGATCCAAGTGTCAGCGCCCATCATTCTCAGTATAAATCAAATGTTCTTACGGCGTGTGTTGGTTCTTTTGTGGCCCTTTAGGCTTTTCCCAAGCTTAGGGTGGCCAATCCTCCTTTTTTATATTCAGCCCCTCAAACCGGGACCCTTAAATCAATGCGCATGTTTGTCGTGCACGCGTGCACCCATTCATGCACGCATACGCACCATAGGTGTTGTATACAGGCAACGGCAAACATCAGCCACAGCGTTGAATTCAGACACGCAATGTATTTGTTCATGTTTTTTGTTTGGTTAGGTGAGCATGTTTACATGAGAAGAACATGATAAACGTCTGTGCAACCACATAAAACGACTATTATTATTTTAATTCTGGTGAAACCCTACGCGCTATAGCTGCACTTTGCCTTTTACTGTACTTCCCACCTGCTGCTTGCCCTTTGGCAGATGCTCGTAGCCCTTTAGTTGGTCTTCTGTAGCTGAAGCTTTCTCCTTTTGATTACTCTCCATGTTCAGTCACGTGGTCGTTAGGCCCCTGAGGGTTGCCGCTTGGAGGCCCGCCGCCCGAGAGGTTTGGTGGCCGTCTCGTTTTGCTCCAGGGCTCCATAGCAGCAGAGCTACGGAGCACTGTACGAGGGACATGAGAAAGCCAACCCGCCAGCGGAGTGAGTTAGCCTGTGCTTGGCCCCAATTATGGTCCACCTGTGCCTGAAACTGAGTGTACAGCAGTTTGCGCTGCAGTTTGCCACACTCTCTGGGGACCAGAGGCTTCAGTTCATGCGAGCCGAGGTGAACAAGAAAGATGCGCACGCACGCACGCACACACAGCAATGCACTCTGTTTGACCCATATTTGGCCATGACGGCTGAGAGTAAAGACGGCTATAGGCATGGCCTCTGGTCTGTTTCACTAAATCAGAGTGCTGGCTGGAACCAAAGGAGTCACTTCAAAGCCACCATGGAGCTGATTTTACTGGGGAATTTCTGAGTTACAGCCATGAAGGAGAGCCGGCGTCCAGAGCTGCCTGTTCCTCATTTGACCGATGCAATTAATAAACAGAATTTCACTATCTATTCTGAAGGGAAGTCTGCATGTTTCAGCTCCGCCCTCTAATGGAAACTTGAAACATGGTCTGATGTGGAGACATGGTTCATGCAGAGGGCAGAAAGGGTTTTGGACTTTTGATAGGGAAACAAAGTGGTAAAATAATTTTGAAACAAAATCATTTTTAATTCTTTCAAATCGCAAGAGCTATTCCCTAGCCCACTTTTAGACACTGCCAAGTAGCCTAACAGACCAAGAACAATGTCATCACCATCAGAGTAATGTCTGTTGTTCTTCACTATGGGGAATGTTTCCTGCTCCTCGCTGTGAAAGTGCTGAACTGCATTTTTGAAAGATTGTTTTACATTACTAATTCATGCTATTAATTATTGAGGTCCAGATCTAATAAAGACACACGTCTGTGTCTATACTTGGCTTGTTGACTTCTTCAAGGGAAGAATCCACTGACTAATTTAAAATATTTAATATTACACTTTGAGGTCTTCGTATTAGAAAATGGCTATTGCACAAGGATCAAATCGAGTGAGACACCCAGTCATGATGCAACTGATGTAAATCAGACATAATTCACTTGCTAAATCATAATGAAATGATAGCCATCATTTGAAAAACCTCAGCTTAAATATATTGAACTTGAACCCTTACTTAAACTGAATGTTTTCAGAACTTGGGGAAAACAATAAGGTCAATCAACAGGAATATTTTCCAGAGCATTTTAGAAATGGCTCCATTCAACACAACTTTCCAAAAGATTGACCACTTTAACACTAGCGAGTGTATCCCGACATGACGTGTATTAAAGCTGCACTACTGTATGTAACTTCTACCCCAGATTTGAACCAAGTTTCCTGCGCAAATGCTGATTTCTTTTTTTTTTTTTTACCATTGAACTAATAGAGCCTTCCTGCTTGCTCAGGGGTCAACATTCGTGTCAGATCCTGTGTCTAGGTGAGACAAGACCTTTGACACGATCTAAAAAAGTCTCAATAGAAGAGCAGGGAGACAAAATACAACCAATACAAGTTATATTGTATTAACATACTCTACCATACAGATTGGACAAAATGTAATTTTATTCATAAAAGAAAAGTTACAAAGTGCCGCTTTAAAATAGGCAAACATTCGGTGAAAATAGCACATCTACAAGCTTGTGTATTGCAAGGCGTTGTGAGCTTGTTAGACAGGCCACTTTTGGCAAAGAGATCTGGTATAAAGGGAAAAAAAGAGGGAACCAAGTATTTAGAACCCATGGGGGACCTTATAGTCAACAGTTTGGTCAAGTATAATTATAGGGTTTAACCCATTTAAAACCGGGAAAGCATCTGTGTCATCTTAGATTTTTCCGTTGGCTTTAAAAAAAATAGCAGATGTACAAGCTCACAGCAAGCTTGTACTGTACATCTGCTATTTTTGAACATTTTGGAAAAATCTTCCAAGTGTGAGAACTACTGATTTAGAAGGCATTTTTGCAAAATCGGCCTCAGGTCTTAATGGTTTTAAGTGCAATATTTCTTCCCCTTTGGGGACACTGAAAACGCTTCCCCATTTACGAGAGCACTACTGTATCTCAACCAACACAAGAGCCCCTGTCTGTGCAAGTATAGTCTGAGGTTTGTGTATCTCACTCTCAGAGTGATATTTCTCGACACATGGTTCCCAGCACGCCCCACCGCCTACAGACAGCTCTCGCAAGCCCACCCACTAATTGGAGTATATCCGCCAATGCAACGCTTGCAACAAAACGCTAGGGGGGATTTAACTGCAGTCTGAGTGATAAAATGTGTTATTTCTGTTCTTGTTTTGGAGATTTTACTCCACAATAAAGCACTGCAAAGGTTTGGGCAGGCAGAAATGTAATGATGATGTAAAGTAAAATACATGTGAAATTAAGATAAAACTGAAGTAACCTGGTCTGCTGAAGTCTGCCCTTCCTTTTTAGTCGATGTGGGAAAACATTTAAACTGCCCTCTACAAGAGTGGTTCTCAAAGTGAGTCCCAGGGTCCCCAGCAAAATGCAGAACAGTTTAATTGCACTATGATTTGAGATGATGTACTGTATAAGAATGCAAATTCAGGTCATACTGTATGTTTCACTCTCTCCACTTTTATCTCCCCACCTACTGTACAGACAGTAGAATTCTGCACTAAATCTAATCCAACAACAACAATCTTCTCTTATGGAGGTCCCTATAGGCAAAGAATAGTTTCAAAAAAGAGGGTCCGCTTCCTAATACGTATCAATTTTTGGGGTTCCTTGGAATGAAAATGTATGAGAATAAGCGCTCTAGAAGACGACTGCCTCATTGGCTTTGTGTCTAGAGACTTTTTTTTTCCTAGAGCGATGTCTTATTCAGTGTGCTGGACACACATCATTGCAGTGCATGGCCGAGCGGTTTGTGCAGAGAACAAAGGCATTTCAGATAGGCTAATCCTTTAGCCCGTTGAAGAAAAAACAACTTCACACAGACCAGGAACTTAATCCTGTTTGACACAAATGGTTTTGCCTTCCCCATGACCTGTTGTCAGGTGGGCGTAGCGTACTCATGGGAGTCAATCGACTGCAAGACTAAAGAGGCCAATTCGTATTCCAGACATACTGTGCTTGCATACACAGACCGGACCGCTGGGGTCCGCCGCGCAAAGCTCAATTAAGCTAAACGGTTGTGGCTGCATGTAGCTAGTGTTCACGCTACGTACTGGCAAGCAACATCGCCATACCACGAAGTAGCCTATAAACCAGGCTTTAATGTGTTTTGTCAACACTTTTGCTTATTGTCAGACACTGAACTGAAGACGACTCTGCTCTCTTAGCACTCTTAGCACCAGAAATGACCCCCCCCCCCATGAATACTGTATATACGTCCATTAATTGCTACCAGTGTTGATTATGTCTTGTTTATTATTGTATATTATTGTATGTCTTTAAATGTCTTAATGAATTGAATACGCAGGACCACAATGGAAACAGTCCCCTAGGGCTTTTTGTGTTATCCTTTTAATAATCATTGTAAACCGTACATCTGAACAATTTGCAAACTGTTTATAAAGTATTCAAGCAAAATCAAAAACTCGGTAGAAGAAGACAACTTCACAGCACACGCTCTTAACCTCCCCCCCCCCCCTGTTCTCTGTTCTTTCTTTCTCTCTCTCACACACACACACACACACACACACACACACACACACACACACACACACACACACACACACACACACACACACACACACACACACACACACACACACACACACACACACACACACACACACACACAGTTGCAGGTGCTGTTGAGTGTGGAAGTTGATTGATCGTTAGCTTGCCTTTGCCTTTACACATACTCTGAAAGCGGGACTGGTCATTTGGTGCCCATGGACACAGTTGACCACAGCTTGATGGCCAGCGCTTTGTGTAAACCATAGCCATGAGTTGTCTTTATCTTCATCAATGTCGCTACTCGCTAGTACAATCCTTATACAGTAATTCAATGTATGATATTTCAATATTGGGACATTGTTATTCCTACAGTACCTTTAGTGTTTTTTTTTTTGCATAATTATAAAAAATACAAGCTGGTCTTCTCACTGCATGTGGAAGATCATAAGGTCAAAACGTGTTTCATGCTGGAGCATCGTCTCTGCTCTTTGTACGTAAATAATACATAAAGTGTTCCCCAATAGAATTTCAAATGATCCTTGTCTGTTTTATATTAGTCAGTTGGTGACCATGTTTTATTTTGGATTATCATTCATTCACCTGCTGGAACCCCCCCCCCCCCCTACCCCCTGGACTCCACTTTGAGAACCACTGGTGCAAAGACATGTCAGAGAGGGCAGGCTATGGAATGTCCAGTACAGGAAATTGCTAAATCTCTGTCACAATCAAGTTGTTTATTGTGTGTGCCAGCAGTCATTTGACCACTTAAGTCCTATTGTGTACTTTGCCTTACGACGCTGTTGAAATAGCTATATCACATATCTTAATTAAATAATGAATACAATTTTAATTCGTACACTTTTTTTTTTTGTTCCGAATGGGTTCAAACCCATTATTTTTACAATAATATATATTTTTTAAAGGAAAATGGAGACTTGAATGAATGGATATTTTTTTGCTTTTGTCGCTCTCCTACGCCAATAATTTGATGACCAGCAGCGGTTCCTGTAGGAGACACAAAGAGTCTCCTTTGTGTCTCCTACCGGAACCACTGCCTACCGGTCCGCTGGTCATCAAATTATTGGCTTAGGAATGCGGAAAAAAAAATAATAATTGGGGGGGGGGGGGGGGGTGAACTATCCCTTTAAGTGGTCAGGCATCAAGGTGAGAGAAGACAAGGACGAAGAGTATAGACCCAAACCGTGTCTGTTCAGGCTGATAAAGAGATGTGTACCAGCCATGTTACGGATGGAGGAGGAAGCTCTGGTTCTAGTGTGTGTGGGGCTGAGATAAACGTGCACGCACGCACAGACAAGCGTGCATAATGCAGTCTGAGGTAAATGTGAGTACTGTCTGAAAAAGTACTCACATTTTTTTCTTAAGTAAAAGTATCAATACTGCAATGTAGAAGTGAAGTACTCCGTTACAAGTAAAAGTTCGGAATTCAAAATTGACTTGAGTAAAAGTACAAAAGTATTGGTATCAAAATGTGCTTCATGTACCAAAAGTAAAAAGTACTCATTATGCAGAATGTCCCATTTCACAAGTTTTCAAATGTATAAAATGTATAAAAATCTTTTGAAAATAGCAGATCTACAAGCTCACAATGCGTCGGATTGTAGCTTGGCTATTTTCAAATGGCCGCAATGTATATAAGGCTGAAGGTTAATGTATGTTTTGTAATAATAATCAAAATCTACAAAGTAACTAGTAACTAAAGTTTTCAAATAATTGTAGTGGAGTAAAAGTACAATATTTGCCTCTGAGATGTAGTGGAGTAGAAGTAAAGGTATTGGAAATTGGATATACTCAAGTAAAGTACAAATACCTCAAAATTGTGCTTAAGTACAGTACTTGAGTAAATGTACTTAGTTACTTTACACCACTGCGTGCACGCAGCATGGACAAGCATGCATAATGCCGTCTGAGGACCCAACGAGAACATGTAGAATAGATGCTCTTTTGCTGACCTTTCAGGTCAGGATCTAGCTGATTTACATAGCATATACTGTATGCCTCACTACACTGTATAACTGTATGAGTGTTAAAGGAGGTGATATTTCTTTGTTAAATAGCTCTATATTCCTATATTCTTTTCTATAAAACGGTTGTTCTCAAACTTCACACCAAAGTCACACACAGATTCGGCACCTTGCGTTCCTCTTTCTAGTGCCTCGCCACGTTACAGTCTAATAAAGAAGAAATGGATTTGATTAAAACAAAACAAAAATCCACCTTTTTATTCTGTTCCAAATAATTCTCTATGATGTAGAGTCTAGACCCCAATAGTTCTATATGAATAATACATGTCAAGCTCAAAATCGGCCCCATTCTCTGTTAATTAACAAGCTAGGCCTGGTTGTGAGCCTATACAGATCTATTTCCCTCAGAATAGGGACGCTAGGGTTCAATTGGTTAAAACGGGGAAACATGGACATTTTGGCCTACGGTTGACACTAGTGCAGTGGTTCTCAACCAGTGGTCCGGGGACCACCAGTGGTCCTTGGGGGAGTAGCAGGGGGTCCCGAACGAAATTAGTTAACATAGCGGTCGCAATCATTTTAACCACTTAGCTTTGGCTATTCAAAAGTAGCAGATATACAAGCTCATAGCGTGGCACCGAGTGCCGCGCTATGAGCTTGTAGATCTGCTATTTTTGAAAAATCTTGAAAATTTGTGCATATCTTTGAATATACATATTTTTAAAGCGAACATGTTTAACTAAAATCTTTGCTTCTGGGGGTCCCTGGCACAAAACATTTTCAGATGGGGGTCCTCGGCCAAATGTATATCAATTTAGGGGTCCCTGGCATGAAAAAGGTTGAAAACCACTGCACTAGAGGAAAGGCCTGCAGTCTGCCTGTTAGATTATGTGATGAGTTATCTCGTGCAACGTTGACATTTTGTACTCGGCAAGATCTATGGCAATCTACCCTTCCTCTTAGATTTTGAGATGCAAAGGGAAATTCTGACCTGACGATGGCACCAAACGAAAGGCCCTGGGGTCACTAAAATCAGTATGGGCTCATCCCTCCTGCTCCATGGAAGTACAGCAAGTTCCGCTGGAATCCAGCCAGTGTTTTTGGAGATACTGTAACTTATTTGGGCCCAAATTGTTCGGTGGCTGGATGGATGGATGGATGGACCTATTGACACCGCCATTCATGGAGCCCCACCACTAGCATCTACACACTAAAACTGTCACCTTTTGCAGGTGTTTTTTTTTTATGTTACACTTGTCCATAGAGTCATGCAATGAACAAAGATAATTCTGCAAGCTTCAGACATGATTTTTTTTCAAATTGTGCAAATCTCAATCTGACCGATGTTCTGGTAATGAACATGCATCACAGTTCAGGCGGTGCACTTGTCCTTGAGAGAGTCTCTTCCCCCATATAAAACATTATCACCTGTAGGTATGTTCTTTAATGGCCAGCATCCACCACCATCACCAAAGGCTTGGAGGATAGACACCAACAAGCACACCGGCCAATCAATATAACTCCCATCGCTATGGAGACCGATTATTGGAGCCTTGATTTGCTCCCTTGCTGTTGTAGAGGATGGAGCAGAATGCCAATAAGGTAAACCTTTAATAGTGCAGCTACTGTATACACTGCCTTCTGCGGCTGCGTGGCCCCATGGAGGTCAGTGCACAAGTCAGGTCTTTCTCTTTACTTAGTGGTGGTGAATCTGTGATTAGTGCTATCGGATTTAATTTACCGCCTCCTGCAGTGGGCGGGAGTCGAGGGGGGGGTGGGGGGGGGGTTGTTGCCCCTGACACCAGACACTAATTTATTGAGGACGCGGAGAGGAATTAACACTGGCGCCCGCGCGTCGCATCCCGGCCAGCGGTGGCTCACACTCATTTCACGCTGTCGGAGAGGCAGCGCTGCCATTGTGTTATCTCATTGGTTCTCAAAGTGGGGTCCGGGGACCCCCAGGGGTACTTGAGGGGGTTCCAGGGGGTCCCCAGATCAATGATAGATTAGGCACCAAATGGACCCTTATGGGTCTGTAACTCTGAGAGTGTACAAATGGAACCAAATGGACCCGTTATTTGTACACTCTCAGAGTTAAATTAATATTGATTTTACAATATGAATTGGGGTGCCGGAGATAGAAATGCCATTAAATGGGGGTCCGTAGCCTAAATGCATGTCAAACTGAGGGTCCTTGAAATTAAAATGGTTGAGAATCACTGCTAGAGCCGTAAAAATCTACTCTCATGGGGGTCCCTGTTATATCTTTTCAAATGGGGGGTCCGCGGGCTAATAAGTGTCAATGTGGGGGTCCTTGACATGTGAAGGTGTGAGAACCACTGTGTTATCTGACCGAGCACAGTCGTAATCCCCTCTCGACGATCCTCCCCTCCGCACCTTTCCTCCTGTAAGACATTCTGCTTCACAGGTCATGCATGCATGACATAGGCTGGAATAGGTGCTGAGAGAGGACGACAGCAGGCACGTGCACACGTGGACGTCAAAGGGAAGCTTGAGCCCCTGCCCTTTTAACACGTCTGTAAAAAGTGACCTCTCCAGACCATGAATTCAGCATACTCTGGTGAAAGAAGTGCAAATGCCCCCTTTCCAGGCCGTAACCCGCAAGCAGCATTCAAGAGAAACGCATTTTCCTAACTCTCCTGAACTTTTTTTTAAAAGATATTTTCTGCCTTTATCTCCATACACTTGATTATAGCTTGAAAATATTTTCGCTACTTTTGCTTTTAGAAATTTCAGCCCCATGCCCCTCTAACATTCTCTGCACGTCCCTGGACGACAGCAAGAGGAGAGAGAGAGAGAGAGAGAGAGTGTTTGTTGGTGTTGGCTCTTTACCTACAGTAACAGTACGCATGCAGCTAGACCCTGGTGCCCTAATGTGAGTGACCTTCACATCACGCTATGTGCCATCCTCCCACGCTATGTGCCATCCTCCCCACCACATAAACATGAGCCACAGCCACACCATGCATGGCCCCTCTGTTTCAGTGGGCCAAACACAGTCAGTATAATTGCTTCCGTTAACCATTTAGGCCTGATTTATACTTTGTGGCAAAAAAAGACAGTTTGAGCTTGTAGATCTGCATTTTTTCTTTTTTTAAAAGCCTACTGTACAATGACATACCTGAAATAGGGTCACCCGGTTGAAAGTGGTTAACTTTGTCAAATATGAAATATCCAGTGAGTATTCTGGTTAACAGAGAGGTCAGACAGTTCCAATTGCTTTTTCCTAACCCATTTTAACCCATTAAAACCAGAAAGCATCTGTGTAATTTTAGATTTTAACCACTTTAACCATTATTTTATACTTTGGCTATTCAAAAATAGCAGATGTACAAGATGACCTTGTAGATACTGTATGCTATTTTTGAAAAATCATGAAAATCTGTGCAAATCTTTGGATATAAATTATATATTTTTTAAAGGATTTTTTTTTTACTCAAATCTTTGCTTCTGGGGGTCCCTGGAACAAAACATTTCGAGACGTGGGTCGGCGGCCAAATACATATAATTTTGGGGGTCCTTGACATGAAAAGGTTTGAGAACCACTGATATAGGCTACTGTAGCAACACACGTTTTTCAGAATACTGATTTAGAAGACATTTGTAGAATCGGCCTCAGGTCTTTATGTGTTGAACTGATTCTGTGTTGCAGCCAAAGTCAATCTCACCACTTCTGTCTTATAGTCCAAGACTGCCATTTTAGTACTCTCTCGGCTTGCATCAATATTTGTCATCAAATACTTATTCCGAATTTGATTAATTTTGCTGTGACAAATCAATAACAAGTCATTTGTTACCTAGCAGCAGTTGCAAAATTACAAATCGACCCTGCACATTCAGAGTTAAATTAACACTCCGGATTTTACTGTCGCGGTAATCAAAACCGTAATCAAAGCTTATGAGGTAGGCTTGGGGTGTAGGTTTTTTTTTCAGTTTATCATGTATTTATAGTATGCTGTATTATTGCCAGAATTTGTGTGCCATATTCTGCTGATTAATTACAGTTTCAATAATTAGAGAATAATGATCAGTCTAAAATGGAGTTCCTTTAACGACTTTTTGATTCAGTTACAAATGAAGACTGTATATTAAAATCGGGTCTATGATGCATTATAAGCACATTTATAATGCATTATAATGTGCTTATAACATAAAGTATGTATAAGGTTCATGAAGTATCATAAGTGCTGGTCATATGTGCATTATAAGTTCAGCGAAACAGCACATCATAATTACCATAACTTAGTAAGTAATCTTAATATCGCCTCTTGTCGGGTGAAAAACTCTCCAAAACTGTAAAACTGAAAAATGTCCAAAACCGTTACTTTTCAGGATTCAAATTGAAACATGGTTTTAAAAAAAAATCTCAAAACGCGTCGCTTCGAGCTGCGTTTCGAGCTTGTGGATCTGTTGCTTTTGATACTTTTGTGTGACGCTGTAGTATGATCAAGTAGGGCTATAATTTACGAAAAAACACAAAAAGTTAGAACGTGGAGATACGAGGTTTCTGCCCGACAGCAACGATATACAGTCTTACCGATGACCCTAAGTTTGACTCCACTGTGTATTTGCTCAAGTGTACTATTGTCAGGGACGTGCACAGATAGACTCTAGGTGGTGCTAGAGCACCTGCCCTTTGCCCTCTTGACCAGAAGTGCCCTTTTTTCAGTTTACAGCAGGGGTCTTCAACAGGGGGTCCGGGACCCCTAGGGGGTCCTCAGAGTTACTACAGGGGGTCCGCCAAATCTTTATGAGATATGATTTTTCTTTTTACCATAACCACTCGAAACCTAGTATCCCTTTTCTGAGGAGAACTTTAGCCAAAAATAGCAGATCTACAAGCCTACAACGCCTCGCGCTGCGAGGCGTTGTAGGCTTGTAGATCGGCTATTTTTGGCAAAGAGGTATAGGTGTAGAGGGAAAAAAGAGCAGACCAAGTAAACAAAAAAAAGTATAATTTACTTGAGCACCTGCCCCTCAAAATGTCTGTGCACGCCACTGACTATTGTGAGGCTTAGGCTTGGCTGCCAACGTGATGTCAAATGGGCATGAGCAGTGTGTGGTCGAAACTAATGACATGAAGCACTTTATAATGGGTCCCACTTCATGTTTCTAATTGCAGAGAACATAATGACCTCGCATGATGAACCCCCAGAGCCAAAGTGTTCAGGAACTGCCAGGAACGGAGAGAGAGGGAGAGAGCAGGAAATTCACTCAAGCAGGTTAAACCTGACATTTGGTGGCACATAGGGTCAGTCTCCCGATACTGGACAGCACATTTCAGTTGCTACGTAATCAGAGGGAATGCCAGCTGTGGTGGTGTTTGACGTGTTGAGTTCCTTCCACAGCGAGGTCGCCCGCGGTGACAGTTCACCTCACACAGTGGCACTTCAGCTCACGATACTCTGTCAACTACTGCCATATCAGCCCTAGGGCTGATATCAGTTATCAACCTTCCTTCATTCCCCTCAGCCAGGGCAAATAAAGTTTTTTTTTTTTTTTTTACACAAACAGCCTGTGGAGAATGAATGCTCCCTGCACAGCCTTCCTTGGCCAGTGGACCATGTTTTTTTGCAGTTGAGTTTGAAGCGGTGCACTGTCTGGTTACTAATACTACAACAGGCTGGCTTGGTTACTACGGCACAGTCCTCCTGGCTACTATACAACCCGCTGTCTGGTTACTATGGCACGCTGCCTGCTTAATACAACAGGCTGTCTTGGTTACTACAGCACGATGCCTGGTTAGTACAGCAGGCTGGCACAATTTAAAACTTTACACTGAGCTCATCCGTATCAGTTACACTTCCTGATGCTCTTATTATTCGGTGACTTTGGGCTTTGATCATTTTCCGCTGGCTGCCGTGCGCGCGCGCGCACACACTCAGCGAGAGAGAGAAACTTCTCTTCCAAGTATTAGATGAATGGAAGAGTGTAACTTAGTTGTAGAAGACACCCATCTTCCCAGGAGGAGAGATTTTTTTTATGAAGGGAAGGCATAGATAATTGGCATATCTCATGAAAAAGTTTTCCTTGGGAATTTAAGATTATCCTTATCCATACTTCTTATTCTCTGGATCGTAGTGGAAATAACCCTGCTTCTTCACGAGTGGCAAAAGAGGTTCTTGTGCATATTTTTGGTCTGGTGGAAAAGGTCATACATGGTGTTGGGTGAAACGTCTTCCCTGCTTGAGGTGTCAGCAGAGCTGTGAGGACACTGGCCCTCGGCCAGAGAGTCCATCAGTGAGACGTCCTCTCCACCATACATCCAAACACATCTAATGCCCGCTGAAGCGCAGGAAAGGTCCATGTCACACGTTTAGCCCAGTGGTTCCCAAACTGGGGGTCGGGACCACCAGGGGGTCCCCGCATTATTTTGGAGGGTCCCCAGATGATAAGCTTAATGTGCAACATTGTTTTCTCACTCAACAGTGAACAAACCAACATACATGCAGTATAAGTGTATACAGGGTATCTGCACATTTCTAAAGTGACAATTGAAGGACTTTTAAGACCTTTTTAATACCAAATTGTGATATACAAATTGTGAAAATAGCCGATCTACAAGCTCGCAGCGATTTATTATCACATCACAAGGTTTACAGGTATTAAGAAGTGGGTGAAAAAAGAATTCTGTGTTGCGCTCCATTTTGTATTCTTCATGAAATGGGAGAGGATAGAGATTGAGTAGGCCTAAGAGCAGGAGAGAAAAGAAAAAAACAGGGTAGAAGGAGGGCAAATAATCAAAAAGATACTGTAAATATACAGATAGCATATAGCAGGTATGTGCAGGATGTTTAGAACATTAGAAACATATGCAGCAGTGTACATACATTAGATTTAAACAAAATAAAGTAGCAGTAGGCGCTCGGGTGGCGCAGTGGTAAAGTAAGCTGCCCACCACCACGGAGGTGGTGGGTTCAAATCCACCGTGGTGCATCCGGCTTTGTTGAGCGTCTACACACGAACACAATTGGCCCGGGTTCGGGGGACGGAAGCCGGGCGGGGGAGGGTGATAATTGGCACTGCACGTAATCCTACTACGGGCTGGGGCGGCACCTGTCAGCAGGGAGTGTTGGGCGGGAGGAGTAGGACGAAGGCTCTACGCCCTGAAAAAAGTAGCAGTAGGTGCAGTACTCTTAAGGTGCAGCAGTTCGTGCAACAAGGAAAGGTAAATCCACATAGTTCACATAGGTAAAAATTCCACATCAGGTAAAACGACGCACAGTACTGTAGGTACAGTACGGAGACTAGACCGAAATAAGGGAAAGTATTCCAGTGGGGCAGGCCAGCCTGGCGACAGGCAGCGTTCAGGGCTTGTTCAACAGTCTGATGGTAACCGGGTAGAAACTGAAGTCTGTGTGCACGTTCCCCTATACTTTTATTGATCGCCGCTCAGGTGCTGTGGCCAGTATTGACGGAGGGGAGTTGAGCTTGGTTTGTTTTTGTCCAACATAGGCGTGTGTGTTAGAGTGATTTTGGTCAAGATCCATATTAGGCTATTGGACTGAGAAAAAACAATGGTTAAGGCTAATCCAAGGGCACTGGGGAAAGGCAGTGCACTCAAATATGTATTTTGTTTAACCACCTTAACCCTAGCGTTCCTATTCTGGGGGGAAAACTCACAGAAATCGATCTACAAGCTCACGTAACGCGTTGTGAGCTCGCAGATCAGCTATTTTCGGGTAAAGATATTTAGTGTAGCCCATATACGGTGAACTAAGGATAGGGCCCGTGGGAATATACGAGCGACTAAATTTAGGGTTTAAGTGGTTAGCCTAGCTGACTTCACACCGTTAACATATTCTGCTTTATGGGATTTTAAAGTTCATAACTGGAGAACTTTATTTCATCATTAGTTAATAATCCATTTGTATCCATCGTCTGTACATCGTGCCTGTATTTGTCTCTACGAGAGCGCTGTCTGTGGAAGGCAAACCGTCTGTTCCACTCTAGTCTCCAACTTGGCCCTCATTTTTTAGTCATTAACTCACGTGAACATCCCATCTGTCCTCTGTTCACGCTTCCTTATCCGTCGGCATGCTCTCCATTTCTTCGTATCAGACAACTGTGCGAGGATTTCCTTGGCTTTTGGGAAGGGTGGGGTGTGTGTGTGTGTGTGTGTGTGTGTGTGTGTGTGTGTGTGTGTGTGTGTGTGTGTGTGTGTGTGTGTGTGTGTGTGTGTGTGTGTGTGTGTGTGTGTGTGTGTGTGTGTGTGTGTGTGTGTGTGTGTGTGTGTGTGTGTGTGTGTGGGGGGGGGGGGGGGGGTAGTTTAACCCATTAAGACCTCGCTGAGGCTGATTCTACAAAATGTCTACTAAATCCTATCAGTGGTTCTCAAACTTTGTCAAGGACCCCCAAAATGATATGTATTTGGCTGTGGACCCCATCTCAAAATGTGTTGTTCCAGGGACCCCCTGAAGCAAAGATTTGAGTTACAAATGTTAAAAATATATTATATTCAAAGATTTGCACACATTTTCACGCATTTAAAAAAAATAGCAGATCTACAAGCTCGTAGTGCGGCACTCGGTGCCGCGCTATGAGCTTGTATATCTGCTATTTTTGAATAGCCAAAGAAATCTAAAAATGACACAGATGCGTTCCCGGTCTTATTGGTTTAAGGCCCTCTCAAAGTGGTTGTGACAAACTCATTTCAGGGGAAAATTTTGCCTTTGCTCCACTCAATTGAATACATTTTATTCCGGATGGTGTTAATAACGGCACCCAGCATATTGAATAGTCGACATGGCTTGTGATTCGTTTCGAAACGAAGGTGCGCGAGCCTGTCGCTACCCCCTCCCTTCACTTGTTTACTAGCCTCCAGACAAAATGGTGCAGTTGAGGAGGCTTTTACACGAGCCAGAACTGCCATCAGAATTTAATTAAAAACTATCACGGAAAGATTGGTGTTCTTTCCCGAGGACTGTTTGAAGCATTTGAAGTCTTAGTTGGATCATTGGTGTGTTTACCTCTTTCCAGAATGTTTCCTGTGAGGAAGGTTTTTTTATTTCCTGAAGTAAAACAGAAGTTTATTTGAATTAAGTTCAGAAGTAAATCACACCCATTTGACATCGGTAATTAAAACGTGTAGTACAACATGTTGGCCTAGTCTAAGGTTTGTTTGTTTTTAAAGCAGTTTATAGCACATATTTTTCTTGACCATACCTGGGATAACTCAACTGAATAATAGTTTCTTACATCATAGGTGGGACGCTATGGTTTTTAAACAGTATGACAACTATTAGCTATAATAATTAGGCAGTAATTAATCAGTTCATAACAGAAGAACCAATTAATGAAAGTTATAACAGCAATGCAATGAAAACCTGTGACTATGTGAAAATCGAGAACCATAATCTATGTCAGTGGTTCTCAAAGTGGGGTCAGGGGACCCCCAGGGGTCCTAGAAAGGGTTCCAGGGGCTCCCCAGCTAAATTGGTTAATATAGCATCAAAATCAGTCTAACCACTTGAACCGCCATATACATTTTCAAAACATCTTGAAAAGTTTTGAATGTCTTTGAAACATTTTAACAACACAAATCTTGAATGGAGGTCCATGGCACAAAATATTTTCAGATGGGGGTCAGCGGCAAAATATGTATTAATTTGGGTGTCCTTGACATGAAAACGTTTGAGAACTACCGACCTATATAATCTATGCGCTGTCAAAAATAAATTGCATAGCAAAATGTTATTATTCAATTTTCTCACATCCTCCTCACAATAGAACGAGGGGATTCGCGTTATGATAGAACAAAAGGATTCAGGTTGAAAATGGGTGAACACACTGTCACTGCAGACTGGGATACCCATAGGGTTTTGTTTATGTGTGTCATATTCATGCATCGCATCATTCTGTAATTCAGCCACTGACCCACTTTGAGACGATGTCCTCTGGACTTGATACTTGACGAGTTGAGTCATCACCCACTTGAATCACCCTTTCCCCCCAGTGGGGAGTTTACAGTACAGAATATACTTAATGAATTTCCCCTCTCATGCGTCCATTCTTTTCACTCAATTAAGCACTTGATCCACATGTTGATCTTGCTCTAAACCATTTGAATTAAGGAGGGAATCTCTTGATCTTGTTCATCTGTGACTCAGCACAGGCATGCCTCTTGCCCTTTTAACCTCAATACAATTTGATGTGTGTGAGTCACAATTTGCCACAGAGCTGCAGATACATGCATTATTAGCCACTTGAACCCTATAGCAGCAGTGTTAATTTTGTTGAATGTTTTGATTTTGATATTTATAGTCTAAGACTAGACTAAGACTAAACAATTTCAGAAGAGTAAAATAGGACTAAAACTAAATGGTGTTATTCAAAAGACTAAGACTAAGACTAAATCGGAATTTGCTGTCAAAATTAACACTGCCTAGCAGCGTCCCTATTCTGGGAGGAACATTTGCCCCCAAAATAGCCGATCTTCAAGCTCACAACACACCATGTTGGGATGCATTGTGAGCTTGTAGATCGGCTGTTTTCGGCAAACAGATTTGGTGTAGAGGGGGGAAAAAGTGGACCAAGTACAGAGCCAACTCAGGTCAAGTTTACTAGGTATAGAGAGTGGTTAGATTAGACTAGGGGTTCTCAAAGTGGGGTCTGTGGACCCCCAGGCATCCTTGACAGGGTTCCAGGGGGTCCCCAGCAAAATTAATATAGCGTCGCAATCATTTTGACACATTTTCAAAAAATAGCAGATATACAAGCCCGCAGCGCGTCACTTCGTGCCGCGCTGCGATCTTGTACATCAGCTATTTTTGAAAAATCTTGAAAGTGTTCAGATGGGGGGTCAATTTGGGGGGTCCTTGACGTGAATAAGATTGATGTGCGTACACACCTGCATGCACATCAACTGTATCGTCTGTATGTATACAACCCGCTTGCTGCTGATGGCACTGGGTTTTGTGAGATTTGTGGCGACACACACCAGCAGATCATCTCATTATTGGAGTGAGCCAAAGTGAGCCTATATACGAGGGAGCTGCTTTTAGACAGTTAGTTCGGTCTTGGGAGAAAAGACTTCAACTTAAAACCTTTGGAATAATTGAATTCATTTCAAAGTCAGGTCTGGTCTGGAATGGAAAACCTCAGACGCTGCCTCAGACGGCCCCCTGCTGATAAAACTTGCAAGCCCAGTATAAGCTGTAGGCAAGACTTAAGGCTATACATACAGGATTGATTTTTTGGGGGATTTCCTTTTTTTTGAGTCGACAACCCAACCAGTATATACTATAGCGTTGGTTCTCAAAGTGGGGTCCGGGGACCCCCAGGGGTACTTGAGGGGGTTCCAGGGGGTCCCCAGCTAAATGATGGACAGGAACCAAATGGACCCTTATGGGTCTGTAACTCAGAGAGTGTACAAATGGAACCAAATGGACCCGTTAGGGTCCATTTGGTTCCATTTGTACACTTTCAGAGTTAAATTGACATTGGTTTTACAATGTGAATTGGGGTCCCAGAGGTATAAATGCCACTAGATGGGGGTCCGTAGCCTAATGCATGTCAAACTGGGGGTCCTTGAAATGAAAATGGTTGAGAATCACTGCTAGAGAGCCGTAAAAACCTTCTCTTATTGGGGTCCCTGGCTTATCTTTTCAAATGGGGGTCCGCGGGGTAATAAGTGTCAATTAGGGGGTCCTTGACATGAAAAAAATTGAGAACCACTGTACTATAGGCCATGATTTGGAATATTTCCAAAAACGTCCCGTGATTCTGCCTGCCTTCACTGTCCCTCTCGTCCACCCTGTCTCCCTCATTACCCAGTTTCCTCTGAACATTCACTCTATACGTTCCCGCCTTTTCCCCCCTCTTTTTCTTTTATCTCATGCCACCTACCTCGTCTGACAATCAACTTTGCTATTTCTTTTCATTCCTCCCTCACTCCCATTTCCACTTGTCAAACCCAGACGGAGCCGCCCGCCCGCCTGCATGCAGCCCGTCATAATGATCCAGCCCGTCTATACATTGGCTGTACTTTATCGCTATATCTTTCTTTTACATCTCTTAACAATCCTTCATCCGACTCACACACACAGCCGTCGTTTTCCTCTCCATCTGCTCTCTCTCTCTCCCCCTTCTCTATTTCTCTGCACCATTTCTTCTACCCCCCCCCCAACCCAACCTCTTTCTAGTCCTCCTCGCTCCCAGTTTGCTAATCTCTCTGCTCCCTCTGGCTAAATGAATCACCCCCTCAATTTCTCTTACATGTTTTTCTTCACCTAAAGCTCTCTCTTTCTCTCTCTTCCACTTTGCTACTTACCCCCCCCCCCCCCCCCCCCCCCTTAATTCCATAGCTCTCTCTCCTCGTATGTATCAGGGTTTTTTTTTTTTGCCATTGTTGCTCATTGCTTCTCTCTATTCTGTCCAACTGTCCTCCTCCTCTTCCTCCATGGTCCTATTCCTTCCTATTATGGCCGTAAAGAGAACATCTGTACTGATTCATCTAGCGGAGGTGCTGTCAGTCGACCGGTCTGCCTATATTAACCCCCGGGTTCATGGAGTCACAGCTCTGCTCCGCTCCAGGATTATATGCAGATCTTAATCCCCCCCCCCCCCCCCCCCCCACTCACACCTGGGGTTGACAGGGCATGAAATGGGGAAAGTGTTCCAGGGAAAAGCTTTTGCTACAAGCCCCCAGAGAGAGAGAGAGAGAGAGAGAGACATACACACACACACAGAGACACACGCACGCACGCACGCACGCACGCACGCACGCACACACACACACACACACACACACACACACACACACACACACACACACACACACACACACACACACACACACACACACACACACACACACACACACACACACACACACACACACACACACACACACGCACACACACGCACACACACAGAGAGACACACACAGACACAGAGAGAGAGACACACACACAGACACAGAGAGACACTGAGTGAATATGGGTGTAGAGTTGGCATAAAGGAGATGGCAAAGATTGTGTGTGTGTGTGTGTGTGTGTGTGTGTGTGTGTGTGTGTGTGTGTGTGTGTGTGTGTGTGTGTGTGTGTGTGTGTGTGTGTGTGTGTGTGTGTGTGAGAAAGATGGGAGTGAGTTAAGGAGAAGGAGAGGGAGATGGCAGTCAAACAGTCAGATGGTGAGGGTATGGAGAGGGAAAGGGAGGTGTTTTTGTCATCTGTCCCCATGAGTGACTGGAGTCTGGCACTCTTTTCATTCAATAATTAATCATGCGCACGTGCTACGCATTGTTTTTTGATTTGCTTTTTTTAAGCCTTTTTTTTTTGTATACGTCAACTCTTCAAAATAACAATAAGCAATGCACATTATAATTGTTTTTTTCTTCATAAATTAGTAGGCTAAATTGTGCCTCATGAAAACAAAGCACAGTGACAAATAAATGTCAGCGATAAAAATATGAATTCCACAGGTTGTTTTTGGAACAAGGCTTCAAGTTTGATGTTATGATTAACCGGCTATAACGCCTCAGCTATGGAACTGGAGCTACAGCCTATTGCTACATGTGGAATAGTCAAACATAGGAGACCTGTCCGTATTGAGCTGCGTCTGATCATTTTTTATCATTATTTGTGTGTTTTGCGCACACACACGCACGCACGCACACGCACACGCACACGCACACACACACACACTCTTTACCAAACGGTTTGCAAAAGCTGAAACTTAACTCTATTTTTCCATAGCAAAGTAGAATCACGGCATCATGTTACCATCAAACAAATGTTACGAACTGGTCAACTAGACTATAGTGTGTAGACTATACTACATTTTGAAAGTATAAAATGACTGATGACTCATCCTCAACAGTCGACTGTAATGGACCAAAACTTAATGACCAACCAACAAGGTGAAAGTGTAGCCTACACTGACAATCCTAATGGCACAAAAGTATTGGTATCAAAATGTACTTAAAGACAAGTAGGCTACCAAAAGTAAAAGTACTAGAATGTTTGAAAATAGCAGATCTACAAGCTCACAAGGTGTTGCATTGCGACGCGTTGTGAGCTTGTAGATCTGCTATTTTCAAATAGGTATAAAATAGGGCTAAAGTGGTTAATGTATGTTCTATAATGTAATAATTTATATCTGCAATGTAACTAGTAACTAAAGTTTTCAAATAAATGTAGTGGAGTAAAAGTACAATATTTGGATCTGAGATGGAGTAGAAGTAAAAGTATTGGAAATTGGAAATACTCAAGTAAAGTACAAATACCTCAAAATTGTACTTAAGTAGTAAGTAAATGTACTTAGTTACTTTACACCACTGTCAACAATAAGTATAATAAATAACGGTGTTCCTTTTACCTGATGAAGCCTCCGTGAAAAACGCAGAAAGACAACGAGACATATAATAGAATCCTAGGGACTTGTGGGGGCATCCTCTGACTCAGTCTCTCAGCTATAGTTCCCCGTGAACAACTTGCAGAAATAAGTAATTTAGTTGTTTTTTCTTTTTAGAGAAGAATCACCATCAGATCATCCAGTGATGATGAATGAAGAAGACGATCGTCTTGTGGTGAGAGTATGATGATGATGAGAACCAGAGAAGGACGGCATCGTCTCTCTGACTGATCTGATCCGTTAGGAGCGTCTTTGGGGGAAACTTCTCCCCCTCCCACTTAGAATAAAGTCCGTTAGTCCGCACGGCTGCTGTGTAAATCCACCTTTTTTAACAATAAGGACCCGACTGGTCTCTATGTTAGTAAGCATGTGTTTGTGTGTGAATGCAGGTGTTAATGGTGAGTGTATTTGTGTGCGGTTTTATTACATTTATTTATTTATTTGGAGGCAGTGTTGTGCGCTTTTCTCGGGCTTTTCTCGCTCTTTATGAGCAGCCGCTCGTCCAGCGTTGCCAGGTTTTGCGAGAGAAATAAGCAAACCAGGTCTCAGAAGAGACCACATGAGTGATGATGAGGCCACACATGAGAACTCTAACCCTACACATTGGCCAAATGAAAATAGCAGATCTACAAGCTCACAATGGTGAGCTGGTAGGTCTGCTATTTTCAAAGGAAAATTGAATAGGGTCTCTGGCACAACAAGTTTTCAGAAGGGGGGGGGGGGGGGGGGTTTGATTGCTTGAATACTTTATTTAGAAGTTTGCAGAATAAAAGCAAAGTACAGTTTGAATACAAAGTCAACTAAATAGGATTTAAAAGCCCATGAAAGCCTATAGTAGCTTGTTTCCGGGTGCGGACAAATACATATTCATTTGGGGGTCCTTGACATGAAAATGTTTGAGAACCACTGGTTTAAACAACATTATGAAACAAGCCCAAAATAAGCAACTACACTTTAGAAACAAGCCAAAAAAAAACGCAACCCGCAACTCCCAATATTTACAAGCAACTTTACAGAAAAACAAGCCCAATGTCGCTTATAATAAGCAGACATGGCAACACTGCGCTCGTAGCTCCATGGCTTTATAACGGGCGAAGATTTAAAGGGACAGTAGCATTGTTTTACTGTGATGGCTGGCAGATATATTCACTGCCTAATTAGCTGCAACTGGGGAGGGGGAGGGGCGTGGAGAGTGTGCTAATTGTGTCTGTCATGATGATGATACAAAAAGTCCTTTCCTTTCAATTATGTGAATAAAACAGGTGGGAGGAGACCACATTAATGTAGTCTGGGTGACATGTGGGAGAGAAGAGGGATGTGGTGGGAAAAAGTAGCCTACTCACATTTTTTTACTTAAGTAAAAGTATCAATAGTGTAAGTAAAGGTCTGGTAAAAGTGCAAAAGTATTGGCATCAAAATACTTAAAGTACCAAAAGTAAAAGTACTCATTATGCAGAATGTCCCGTTTCACAAGTTATCATTATGTCTAAAATGTATAAAAAATATTTTGAAAATAGCAGATCTACAAGCTCACTGTGAGCTTGTAGATCCGCTATTTTCAAATAGCCAAAGTTTAAATAGGGCTGAAGTGGTTTATGTACGTTTTTTAATAATAATCAAAATCTACAAAGTAACTAGAGTAAAAAAAAGTACAATATTTGTCTGAGATATAGTGGAATAGAAGTAAAAGTAGGCTATAGAAAATTGGAAATACTCAAGTACAATTTTGAGATACTTTTACTTTACTTGAGTACAGTACTTGAGTACAATTTCTTAGGCCTAGTTACTTTACACCACTGGAAAATGCTGAAATATTTCATCACCATTAAGTAAAACTTTTTATAAAGTCACAGAGGGGCATTGACAATTATTTTTGATATTCTGCTTCATGGTTTTGTGGATAATGCCCTCCTTTAATCCCCCATTTAATCACTCATTTAATTCTCTGCTTTAATCACATTAACCCTGGTGTCCCTATTTTGGGCATGTCATTAATATAGAGGATGTATAGACTAGAAGTTTGGGCCGCATAACTCCTACGTTGCGTCACCAATCCGACTGATATGCCCATATATGGAGATGTCTTTATGCATCAGTCCTCGTCCCTTTTATGCCCATATATGGAGATCCCTGATGTCATCAGAATATGCCCATATATGGGCATACCCCCTTTTGTGCCCATATATGGAGCTGAGTGATTTGTTTGCGCCTGATGCCATGACGACCCATTGATTTTGTCATAGCGCAACATATGGTGAAGTATTGTAGTGCAGGTAATTACAACAGCCACCAATCTTGTGAAAAATGAAAAGGGGACCACCAAATATTCTAAACGTTCCGCGATTCTGCCATTAATCATATTCTTTGGCATCACGTGATGTTGATTCCCTTCCCCTATTCGCTCATGCTAGGACATGACGTAAATGTAGGCAGTAGAATATAATTGTCTCTGCCAGGCCGAAGGCAGTATGTTTTCACTCCGTCCGTCCGTCCGTGTGTGTGTGTGTCCGTGTGTGTGTCCGTCCTTCTGTGAACACCTGTGATTGGCTAGCGAGACAAATGATGAAATTAACTTCAAACTTCGCAGACACGCTGTGATTGGCTAGCGAGACGCATGATGAAATAAAAAAAATCACACCCACCCCTTTAAAAAAAAGTAATTTTTTTGAAGTGAGTGGTGCTCGAGTTATTAATTTCGTCATGCGTCTCGCTAGCCAATCACAGTACTGAGCAAAGGGTCTGAATACCAACAATCAGCCAATCACAGGCTGACGGAAAGAAAAACTTTGGGACCCATCGCTACGGAGGGGTCCCAAACCCACTTCCTGACCTGACGGAGACCTGTGCTACGGGGAGCACATTTTCTAGTTATATATGTATTTTCGTCTTTCTTTCATTCTTCTGCTTCTGTAGAGCAGAATAAAGAAAATGCATCTATCATTGTTGGTATATCACTATGAAGTAGTACACACACACACCACACTCAACTGTTGATAGGAAGCATGCCTTCAACAAAATACTTTGAAATCAGTCCTTTGTCTGGCTTATAGACTGAAGCATACGGCAATAGAAAGCTCATGCTTGAACTCGCGTTAATAAGTCTCTGTGTAGTAATTGTGTAGTAATTATTGTAACAGCGTTATTGAATTGTAAGCGGCATTAGTTACACCATTTACTGCAAAAAGTAGCGTGGATACAGTTAGTAATGCGTTACTCCCAACGTTGTTCCCTGCACAGGATGGTACAACACACACTGGCTCTGGGAACAGGGAGCTTTCCAGAAACCTGCAAATTAGGTCAAGCCACTGTACTGAAATCTTCCATTCTTCACCTCTAAGATGTGTGAATGGAGACATTTGCGCATATATAGATATACAGTATATAACACGTCGCATCACAGCGTGTTTTGAGCTTATAGATCTGCTATTTCCACTATATGTTTTGAAAATGTTCGAAAATACTTGACAATTTTTCAACATGGAAATAATTATGACAAATTGTGACGATTATGCAAAAAATTATTGCGATTATCTCAAATAATTGCGATTAGGCGATTATGTAATAATTGTGACAGGCCTATATACACATTCAAGATCCATTAATCCATCATACAGACCATGCGTTGCGACGTGACACATCACTCACAGGGTCTGACCGTCAAATTGCCTCAGTTCCAGTTCCTTCATCTTCCTCCACGTGCGCCCAATGCTTTCAGAGCAGATAAACGGTTTCACCCTGTCTCAGTCTATTTCAGGGGAAAAACATGAGAGATTAACCTTAACCTTTCACAATTATCTCACTGTCCCCCCCTGCCTGGTTATTAAAGATGCATTAGATTTCCCCCATTCCTGAGTGACTGGAAAATATGAAGCTGGCAGCCCCCCCTCCCCTCTCCCCCTCTCCCCCTATAGCTGTCTCGACCTTTCAGAACACAGGCTCATGAATGAACAACTGAACAAGCAAATGCAGTGTTTTTCGCTGTTGTTGTTTTCATTTCGTTTACTATCATATTAATGAGTTGCCAGTAGACTTTCAGTTGCAGACTCACAGCACGAGAGCAGTGGTTCTCGTTTCACGTTTTCATGTCAAGGACCCCCAAACTGATTTGTATATTAAAAAAAAAAATTGGCACCGGGCTGTTTAATTTAGAAACTTGAAGCTTTGTCTTTAATTTAGAAACTTGAAGTTTTGTTTTCCTTAAACGACGACCGACGAGTCTCTGCAGAGATCTCTGGAACAAGGAGCAGTCAAAAGGTTGCGGTCCTCATTTAGAAATACTATTTCTAAATGAGAAGATTTGTGTTGTTCAACATGTTCAATATTTCAAGGCTTTTCAACATTTATCATAAATTAGGCATAAGGAAAGTTGGGGTTGGAAAGGTTATATGAGTGTGTGTGTGTGGGGGGAGTGAGAGAGAGAGAAGAGGCGATGGGCGGGCCTGCCGTTGTTGCTGGCAGTAGCACGTATCAAACATGGAGCTGACAGCATCATTATTCCCCAGTGCGCTGCTGGATGCTCTGGGCTGAAGCTGCAGCTTGTGCTCACCTAGGCTGCTGCCTGGCTGGCAGGGGAGGCCCAACAAGAGACGCCTGACATCTGGGGGCCTAGGAGACATCTGTCAACTTGACAGCAGTAAACACTGCGCGCCAAATATAGGCGAATAGTAATGCCACATGGCATCTGCGCCCCATTGGCTTGTTGCGGTCCGGACACAAATAAGCCATGACTTTCCCCCATGAAGCTTTGTGGTTCACAGTGTTGTCGTGAAATTCATGGTCTTGTCTTATAATGATTAATCGTGGAGTGACATTAATTAATTCACTTAGGTTGTGGAAAAGGCCATTCCAATGAAATCTGAGTGAGCTGCATTGAATTTATTGATTTATTGGTAGTCGATCTAAATTCCCTTTTTTGTTCTAAATTTCTTAACCTAAACAACACATTCTACCCATTCTAAACCCTTCTTCTTCTTCTTCTTCTTCTTCTTCTTCTTTTCGTGTCCCTTATAACCTTATTTGTGTCCCTTATTATACCTTGTTGACCAGGGTCCCATAGGGGTCTATACTTGGTCCCATCCTTTTTTAACCCCTCACCACCAGATCTCTTCGCTGAAAATAGTCGTTCTACATGCTCACACAACGCAACGTGATTTGAGGCGTTGTGTGCTTGTTGATCCACTACTTTTGCAGAATGTTTGCATATTACGACATTCCCAGATCAAGGACATTGTTAATGTGGTTACGTTCAATGTTAACGTTAAAAAACCATAGTTGTAGCCTTATATCCATCACTCAACAACCCATGCCTCTATAGAGTAATGGGATGCCTTTGAAAGGTCATCTTCCAGCTGGGACGGTCACTCTGATCGCGTGCCTCTCGCCCCCCCGCCCCCCCCGCCCCCCCCCCCCTGTACTGTATGTACAGTAGCCTAATGGAAAGTCTTTTTCTCACCCCAGTCATGGTAAAAGCTATACACTGTGTTGCTAATTTCATCCTGGAAACGTGCCAAACTCCACCTCCAACATAGCATTCTGTCAAAGGAGACACGCCATTCAAGTGCAGTCCACTCTGTATCCCATGTTCTGCACATGAACATAATGACAAGCACTTTGTTAATTTAGTCGACCCTCCATGTGGTCCTCAGAGTTTTCCTCCAATTAAGGGTGCTGCTGAGTGATTATTCTGTTGAGTGACACCAGGCAGTATCACACGACAAGTTCTGAAGTTTATTGAAGGGATAGTTCACCCAAAAAATTACTTTTCTTCTATCGATTAGTAGCCTACCCCATGGAGACACAAAGTAGACTCTTTGAGTCTCCTACCGGAAATACACCTGGTCATCAAATTGTTGGTTTAGGAATGAGAAAAACAAAAAGAAATCCATTAATTCAAGGCTTCATGGGGTGTGTAATTGATAGAAAATAAGTAATTTGTTTGGTGAACTACTCGTTTAAACAAGTAGAGAATTTATTCTTTGGTGACATTACGTGATCGGGAGATATAAATCGTAATGGATACGGAAAGGAACAAAAAGTAACAGTGGGTTTTATATATAAACAATTAAATGTACTTCAGAGTTTAATCCCTTAACATTGGGCACATGGGCAGACAGTGCCAAAATAAAGCAGTGGCCAAGGCGTCAGTGGCCAAGCTGTCAAGCATGTCTATGGTTACATAGTACTGGTAAACAGACAAAGGTCAAGCCTAACGAAACACATAAAGGTCAAGTCAAACACACATTGCAACACAGGCCATTTTCATGACCTGCTCTCTAAAGGGCCATCCACACTAAACTTATAACTATTAATTGGACTTTGGCTGGATATCTCAGACTTTGCCTGAGTTCTCTCTATCGTTCAATTAATAGTTTTTCATTTGAAGTTAGGAAAAGAATAATCTCTCAAGTGCTACTTCCATTAAAGATCATGCTGATGTTGTGTATCAGAACACCACAGACACTCATCTTAAGCCTCTTGATGTTTTGTATAACTCCTTGTGCAGGTTTGTCTTGAGGTGTCCATAATTATGGAACTCATCACTGCATGCCTTGTGTACAACTCGCTCAATTGTCTGCAGCCTAAATCAAGAAGGCAATTACATTGGTTTCACTTCATTTTTAAATGTATTTACTTTAGTGGCCCTTCTTATTTGAAACAGTATTTGGTTCCATCTACTTCATCATATCCACTTAGACACCTGCAACTTCCCTACAGTATATTCACATCTTGATACAGCTTGTTGATGCTTCTAAATTGACTGTACTGGTAGGGATATACAATGATTTACTATTTGTACGGTATCCTTCTTTCTCTTCTGTTGTTTAACAGCTGATGGTGTGGTGGTTGGTGGGGTGGGTGAGCAAGCTATCTGTGTATGAATGTATCTGTATACTTGTCCTGTATGCATCTACGTCTGTTGTTCATGTTTTTATGGGACCCCCTCGAAAATGAGATGCTGCATCTCAAGGGTCTATCCTTTCAATAAAAAAATCTGAAATCTATAGCCTAACTATTACGATCATTATGTGAGCATCCACACTGATGTCGTTATGGTTGGGGTGTGTACTCCGCCATCCACTTAAGTTAGAAAAATATATAATACAATACATTTATAATTATACTTACGGTATTGTTTCAAAAATAGAGAAAATAGCAGATCTACAAGCTCACAACACGTTATGAGCTTGTAGATGATGTGTTTCACTATTATAGTATAAAGTATAAAGGCTTTAGTGGTTAAGAGAGCTATCCATAATGATGTCATTGAGTCTAAACTTCTTATGTTTGCTGTGAGAGCTGTACTGTATAAGCCTCCCTAGTCCCCCAGAAACGGCTCCTCGCCCCGGCACACAAATCCCAATCCAAAGCCCTCCTTCCTCCCCGTTGGGATGGATCGACCTGTGGCTGGAACCCGACCACTGGGGTGCCTAACCTCTTCCTTATCCACAGCATGCAGACACAATAGCGTTCTGCATGGCTGTTGGTTTGGCTGAATATGAAAGGCTTTGTGCAGTGAGCCGTGCTTATGGCCTAAAGTGGTGATTCTACTCAAATCTGTCTCTGTGTAAGTTTCATTTCATTGTGTGGCTTTGGCTCTGTGGATCTGAAGGGAGTCTAACAACACACAGCTCTTGTCTTTCCATCATATACTGTACAACATCACCTGCCACCAGTGTTCGCCATGTCTGCTTATTATAAGTGACTTTGGGCTTGTTTTTCTGTAACAGTTGCTTGTAAATATTGGTAGTTGCGGGTTGCGTTTTTTTTGTTGTTGCTTGTTTCTTAAAGTGTAGTTGCTTATTTTGGGCGTGTTTCCTATTGTTGTTAGGAACCAGTGGTTCTCAATCATTTCACGTCAAGGACCCCCAGATGAATATGTATTCGTCCACAGACTCCAATCTGAAAATGTTTTATGCCAGGGACCCCCATACAAGATTTGTGTCGTTAAAATGTTTCAAAATCTTTCATATTTTCTTCAAGATCTTCAACACGGACACTCACAACACGTCCGTGTAGCTTGTAGATCGGCTATTTTTTGTACACTTCGTCATTGGGACAAAAATCCTCGCATTGATATTTATTTTGATGTATTCAATTATGTTTGTAAACTTGGCCTCAGTAAAAGGAACATCTTGTGTTTGTCTTCACCGCTCAGTCCCGCCCACTCGCTCTCGCTATTGGCTGCGTGTTGAAAGGTCAGCAGCAGAAGGGGTCGAAGATCAATTTCATGGTTGAACTTTTGAGCGGCGTGGCAGACAGTGGAAACCCACTGTGCTCACCACGACACCAGAGCACAAGACCGCAGACCGAGTGGTGATCGAGTGTGTGCATTCTGTGTGACGGGCCAGGGGTATTTCAGGCCCGGCGCTCTTTTTCAGCAACAATCATAGTGCTTAGGTTTTGCTCCATCGTTTTGCCGTGCAACACTGTTACACAAAGTATAAATTGGCCTCAAAACAGTTTTGTCTCGTTCCAAATCTTTGGTCTGACTTACAGTAGGTTAACATGCCACCACTCCGCCATTTGCTCTGTGTGTGTGTGTGTGTGTGTGTGTGTGTGTGTGTGTGTGTGTGTGTGTGTGTGTGTGTGTGTGTGTGTGTGTGTGTGTGTGTGTGTGTGTGTGTGTGTGTGTGTGTGTGTGTGTGTGTGTGCTGAATAGAGCCCCACTGCAGCTGAAATCCATTCATAAACACCTACAAATACTCAGCCCTGCCACTTCGGTCCTGCCAGATTATAGTCTGTGTCTGGAATCAGGCTGACTCTTTCACTTCTCCCTACAGTATGTAGGGACTACGTTGTTGCTGTCAGGCACAAACCTTGTATCTCCACATTTTAACTTTTTATGTTTTTAAGTCATGAAAATAGCAGATCTACAAGCTCACAATGCGCTGTGTGCGATCCGACGCGCTGTGAGCTTAATAATCGACTATTTTCACTATTTATCAATGTTTTAAAAATAATAATGACAAAATGAACGGCTCTGGGCATACTGTACACGGTTTTCAACCCCACAACAATATATTGAACTCATTGGCAAAATTACAAATCACATTTCGTGTCCTATCCCAGATGTATGTTTGCACTTTTCTTTCAGCACAATGCATGATGGTAGGCCTATATAGGGTTTGCGATAATGACCATACTACCTACTTTTCACATTGCATAGTGGGATAAGACGAGTATAGGGTATAATAATTATCACTATTAGGACAATACTACAAAATGGTGTAATCACTATATAGATTTCAGACAGTTTTTGCTCATGCTGTCTACTCAACTCATTCTTAATCCCCTTCTTTTTTTTACCTTATACCTTGTCTCCTCATCTGAGTTTGCACCGTGCATATCAGTAGTAGATGGGGAAAGCACAAAATCACAGTTAAAAATCCGGTATTCTGTCATTCCTCATTCCTGGATTATTATTGTGGCGACAAAACACATTTACTTACTTTTTGTCTCCGCCAGGTCGAAGTCGTGGCCAAGACTATGTTTTGCACTCTGTCCGCCCGTCCGTCCGTCCGTCTGTGAACAGCTAATCTCCGGCACCATTGGCCCGATCGACGTGAAACTGCGCACACACACTCCCTGAATACCAGAGCAGAACCTCTGCCCCAAATTGTTCACATCTGCCTGTTATAGCGCCACCAGGAATCCAAACATTGCTGGCCCACAACAACCTACCTGATCTGGCGGAGACCTGTGCTCTGAGGAGCACTTTTTCTATACGTTGAGCTAGTCTCTAGCCTTTTTGTGTGGAATATTGGCCTGTCAAAAACAGAGCTGGGTGATGAGATAATTTAAAACTAGAGAAGGGCAGAGTCTGTGACATTTAATCAATGCAAGGTTTTAAATAAAGGAGAAGGAGCCCACAGTCTTCATCTACTGATTTGTTGTAATTATCACAGTAGGAAAACCATCTGTCAGGGCGATGGGGACATGGTGTTTTGCATCGAATTTACAAATTGAGCCTTACAAATGGAACAAAGTTCAGCAAGTTACCAATTAGGTCTGTGTATGCACTCCATTGTTCACCATCCAGACATCAAACATGAAATGACGAAAAGTTGGAACATTGCTTCTAATTTATAAGATAAGATGAGACCTTTATTTATTCCGTGTTTGATTGATTGAAACCTTTGTGTAATCTCGACAGCATTGCACATAAACCTCAATGCTCTTTTCCAGAATAAATACACACACAAAAATCAACAATTAAGACTCACACAGAAACAACAAAATAAGACCAAAACAGAAAACTAGTAAGTTAAAAACGGTTACATAGTGAGATAGGGAGATTTGAGAGCAGGTTATTAAATTGTCCATAGGATATTGGGGCATTAATGTTTTTTTTGCGCACTAGTGGTAGATTGTTCCATGAAACTGGAGCATCATAATGTGTGGGAAATGTAGTCGCCAAAGGTGACTAAATAATGCGTTAAGACAGTTACAGGGCGAGGAAAAAGTACTGTAGATATGGGTAAATCAACAACTAGAAAAGTGCAGATCTCTGTCAAAAACAGAGCGGGTTGCCTACTCAGGGCCCGCAAACTTTGGAAGGCAATTAGAGACCCTTCTGAATGGTCCCTGACCGACCAACCAGCAGGTTCCTTCCACCTTGTTACACCCTGGTTCTGCCTCCTTCTGGTTGTTTATGCTGAGTTTGCTAAAACATTTGAAAAAGATCCAGTTTTTGGAAAAAAATACACGTTATGCCCAGTAACTACATACCCGAGATGTTCCTTTTACTGAGGCCAAGTTTACAAAAATAATTGAATACATTAAATCAATACAAGGATTTTTGTCCCAAAAAGACTTTGATTGTATGACCTATGGTTCAAGAGTTAAAGGCCAAAACATTAAGGGCCCTGTTATAGCGTCCACCATTCTTTGGCCTACTGGGAGTGTGCAAGTTTCACACCAATCGATCCAACGGTTTCTGAGATTAACTGTTCACACACGCACGCATGCATGCACACACAGACACAGATGGACAGGAGGAGAAAACATAGTCTCCAAGACTTTTTGATATTCCATACAGTTTGCCTGTAATTGGCTTCCAAAATATGTCGGCCGGAGGGGACATTTTTTTGGTTTAGTTTGTTGTTTTAATGCCATATAAACACAACATCCAATCAACCCCAATTTTTTTATTTTATGTTGAGGGGCTTCTATCGAGAGCACGTCCAAAAGCGTTTTCACTTCTGATCATACGGGGGTGTCACCGTACATGTCATAGAAATGCTATTACCCCTGCATGCAGCTTCCTTAGGTCCTGACAGCTGCAACTCGTGACTTACACAGCCTTGTATGGGTAGGCCACCTGGCCTGGCAGAAATATGCACCCCTTTCTTGTCTGTTATCAATTTCTGCTGCTGCATCTTTTTTTCTCATTTTATTTTATAGTACCATGGTGTGTGTTTCTTTTTTGGGGACCGTCTCTTTTGTTTGTTTTCTGTCTGTACAGGGAGGGCTCTCCTTAAAACTAGAACATGGATGGAATAAGGATGTAAAATCAAATCAAATACAACTAACCTTTGGGAAACATGACCTACACACACAATCTAAAAGATCTTCTCTGAGAGGCATGCAGAGAAACCTTTTCAGGGAAATGCCCGCCTGTTCATTGGGAACGTGCTCGGTCATATCTAAGTACCTCATACATAAAATATTGAGCTCAAACCATTTCATCCTAATCCACATGGCCTTTTGATTAAAAGAATACACTTTCAGCTCCCAAAAACTTGACTTCGGGCAACTTTTTGTCCCCTCCAAAGTAAAACTGCTTTATAAATGTATGTTTTTATCACTTGATCACACGGGTGAGGTACACAGTGTGAAATCCTCCCCTACTAGGTATACTGTAAATGGGTAGAGATAATGCCTGCTAGCTTTCTCCCCATGTAGAGACATTATCCACAGGGACAGACACGACTGAGAGAAAGCAATTCAGTTTTAACAGGCATCCAGTAAGAAACCACCCATCCCAAAGAAGGCCAAATGGGGAGAGAATTACTAAAACGAAAATAACAAAACATATTCAGATTTGATTGAATCAGGGAGCCAAATTATTGGACAATCACAGTGCATATCCAAAAAGGGTTTACCACATGAACCCTAGCGTCCCTATTCTGGGGCAAACATTCAGCAAAAATAGCAGAGAAGGAGCTCACAAGCTCTCTTGTAAGTCGGCTATTTTGAGTAAAGAGACCAAGTACATACAAGCAAGAGAATGTTCCTCTTCTCCTCTTGCCTGGCAGTTCCATCTTCAGCATCCTTCTCCCAATGTATACCCCTCATCCCTCCTCTGCACATGTCCAAATATACTCAACCTGGCCTCTCTTGCTTTATCCCCAAACCTTCTAACCTGGGCTGATCCTCATTTTCTGATCTTGTCCTTCCTTGTCAGTCCTAATGAGAATCTTGGCATCCTCAATTCTGCCACCTGGGATTCCAAGCCGTACAGCATGGCTGGTCTCAGTACCGTATTAAACACCTTCTTCCTTACTCTTGCTGGTACCCTTCTCTCCAGTGGTGTACTGTAAAGTAACTAAGTACATTTATTCAAGTACTGCAAATATTGTACTTTTACTCCTCTACAATTATTTGTAAACTTTAGTTACTAGTTACTTTATAGATTTTGATTATTATTACAAAACATACATTAACCACTTCAGCCCTACTGTATATACATTTCGGCCATTTTAAAATAGCCGATATACAAGCTCACAATGCTTTGCGATGCGACGCATTGTGAGCTTGTAGATCTGCTATTTTCAAAAGATTTCCATACATTTGAAAACTTGTGAATAGGGACATTCTGCATAATGAGTAGCCTACTTTCTACTTTTGGTTCTTTAAGTGCATTTTGATGCCAATACTTTTGTACTTTTACTCAAGTAAATTATGAATTCCGGACTTTTACTTGTAACGGAGTATTTCTACATTGCACTTTTGACACTTTTACTTAAGTAAGAAACGTGAGTACTTTTTACCACCACTGCTTCTGTCACAAATCCCTCCTGACACTTTCCTCCATCTGTTCCACCCTGCCTGCACTCTGTTCTTCACCTCTCTGTCACACTCCCCATGACTTTGGATAGTTGACCCCAGGTATTTAAACCACCTTCACCACCTCTACTCCTTGCATACTCACCGCTCCACTGTCCTCCGTCTCATTCACGCACACATATCATTTGTTTTGAATTATATTTTTATTTCATTTATATGGGAGAGAAGGAACAGGTACACACAAAGAGAAATAACACATCGATTGATACTCGAAATCAACAGCATACCTGCTAGCTGCCACTGGCTAAGGTACAAGAAAGGCAAATTAAACAAAAACAACAACAACTCATGCATATGTTTCTTAAAGATCAATGAGTAAATAGACATTGACCAACACAAACAATACACACATAGCCTGGCATGGCCAGACTATTATCACTGCGTAGACATTAGTCTGGAATCTCTGTGTGGAACCTGCATTTCCGAGGGGCAAATTAAAAAAATGCCTCTGGTGATAAACCCGCCCCATATTTGCATACTGGGCTCTGATTGGTCCCTCACAACTTTGGAGGGAGAGAAATAAAATCTCTATTGAGAGGGGCCAGACCTAATCTGCCAAGGGCATTTTTTTTTTGCAATGGCAGATTTGTCTGGAACCAGGCTAATACACACAGCCACATGTTTGCCATATCCTCCTATCTCTGCCGGCCGAACGGCTGCACCCCTCCTTGCCTCGTCCCAACAACCCTGACCCCGCACCCCAGCACCAACCACCATTGAGAAAAAAGGGGGAAACAATACATAACTAAACAACAATAATAACAGAATATAATCAAAACCAAATTCATAAAACAAATAATAAATGATATTCATAAATTAATCCCTCCCTACCCACCCATAAAAAAATAGCATAATGGTCAACAAAGACAGAAAAAAACGCATGCATATTCTGTCTTACTCCTGCTGACTTTCATTTCTCTTCTCTCTAGTGCATACCTCCACCTTTTACAGACTCTCTTCCATCTGTTCCCTCCTCTCGTTACTGGCGTCCCTCTTTTGGGCAAATTGTATCTTTTTTGGAAATTTCTGATTTCTAAATGTTTCAATTTCTTTTCAAATTGTTCCAAAAATGGAGATCTAACAAGCTCTCAATACATCATGATGTGTGATGTTGTGAACTTGTAGATCAGCCATTTTCATTATTAGTCATATGACGTGGGTTAACCCTTTAAGACAGGGAAAGCATCATTTGTGTCATTTTAAGATTTCTTTGGGCTATTCAAAAATAGCAGATATACAAGCTCATAGCGCGGCACCGAGTGCCGAGCTATGAGCTTGTAGATCTGCTATTTTAGAAAAATCGTGAAAATGTGTGCAAATCTTGGAATATATATTTTTTTTAAAGGGAATATTTGTAAAATATTTAGACAACAAAAAAAAACATGATTTTAGAAAATAGCAGATATACAAGTTTGTAACGCGGCACTCGGTGCCACGCTATGAGCTTGTAGATCTGCTATTTTTGAAAGAAATCTAACAATGACAGAGATGCGTTCCCGGATTGAATGGGTGAATACTAACCTGACGCTACCAGATCCAAACAGCTTGCTCCACACATTGTTTCACAGCTTATTTGGATCTGGGATCTCGGGAGCCAATTCGATGACGGGGCTGTTCCTTTTTTTCAAGATACTTGGTAGATGATTGGATGGGACCGTCTGTCTATCACCGTGTGGGCGTGCAAACACAACCAATCATATCGATGTGTCTACGTGACGTATGGTCGTGGCGACACCAGGAAGTCAACACCGTAGTCCAGTATTTCACCACAACAAGAACGCTCAAGAAGTTGCTAAAAAAAGTTATCATGGAGGTCGGAGATTTTTGCCGATTTTGTAACACGAATCTGCGCATAAAAGGTATTTTAACGGGTACAAGGAAGATATTTGATAAGCCTAAGCCTGCAAACGAAACAAGTATTAACGAACGCCTGATAGCGTTAGGTTTAACGCTGTTTAAAGACTCCTCCGTATCGTGTCTGATGTAGGTCATGTCTTCGCTTGTTTCAAAGAATGGAAGACGATTTTTCCATTTTAAGGCGATGGGAAAAAGAGGACAAAGACAGAAGACCTCCAGAAACGGCTACCGCTACAGCAGAAACACCGACGTCACCTGAGGCATCCTGCCTGTGGTCACCAAACTCACCTCTCAGCGTTAAAGCGTTTTACTCTTGAGTCTGAGTCAGTCAATAATATAGCCTTACAGTCTTTCAACATGTCCACGATACACTTTAGATAACGTATATCTCATTGTGCTATAAAAGTCTGTGCAATAACTGCTGCCAAGTAGTCAAAAATGTTGCAATAATTCACTGTTGCTGTTCATCAATGACTGGACCAAGTGCATCTTTATTTTTCTCATTACTTTCAAACACAGAAAATATGTATCTCGAATTTGCACTGTTTAACAAAGGGTACTTGAAAGGGATATGAGAGTGCACATAGTTGGGACCCTATTGAATATAGGCTACGCATGTTGTATTGTTTTTATAAACCTGTTATATATATATATTGTTGTGATTTTCCCCTACCTGAGTATGCGCAACTGTAGCATTTAGTTGTTTTTTCTATAAATAAATATTTTAATTTGCCTCACTTGTTCATGTTTACTTTCTAAAACAACATCATACCATGTTTGTACAGTATCAAAGTTGGATCCCATGTGTAAAATGGCAAACTGATCAATGCCTCTAGCCTAATGATTTGAAACGATCAATTTTAACATGGGGGGGGGGGGGGGAGCAGGGATTAGAGTCATCATGCATAGTGAAAAGGGTGACATACAGTACCAGGACAGATGTAAAACAATGATGTACTTATTTTGTGATAAAAGGTTATCAATCTAAAAGTGATATATTTGCATACCTGGAAAAGAAACACCAGATTTTTTGCAGGGACAAACTTTTAATCACTTGCTCATGTTCAAATTACATACAAAACCATTTTAATTATGAGCATTCAGTCAACTAAATATTCCACAGCTTTAATTGACAAGTTATCAGCAGGAACCCTGTTTGGGCTAACAGTCACGAGAGTTGCCTCCTCCATATTCAGCATCCTGGTCACACGGCCTCTGTTCTTGTTATCAGCAGATGCTGTCAACGCTAAAACAGGTAAACCTGAAAGACAATAAGTGCACATATATCAGCAAACAAGCATTAATGAAGAACTGCTGTAGGCTATACTTTCTATAGTGTTATAAAGGGGAAATAATTAGGTTATTTATGTTATTGGGTAGCTTCAGTTAAAGACTGACATTTCCACATATCATACTGTATTTTCTTTACATGACAAATAACTACACTTGGACAGCAACACCCAGTCCCCTGGTTGAAAGAAAAATAAATTCTACATTGAGTCTAGGTAGCAGCAATAGTAACGTGCATAGTTGCATTACAACAATACAGTTACAGTAAGATCTGTGTTTAACATTTTGTCTGTTTGTGTGTGTTAGCTTATTGTTTATAATATAATGTTTGACCTAAATAAAACATAAATGTTACAACACTTCGTCTTTGAACTACTGTAACCGTATTTAGAAACACGCTGCTCTGTTTTGTTTTACAGTTTAACATTACAGTGTATGTGTAGTGTAACAATTACACTATACAGCCATTTAACGGCGTTTAGCTTACCATTTGTATGCGACGTGAACTTCATCGACGACAATGCCCAGTAGGTTTTCACGATACACTTGTGAGGAAAGCATATCACGCCATTTATCTTCCAGTAACCACGTCTCCGGGCTACCAAAGACCAGCTGACATCGGCCGTCGAGGATGTCGGTGTGTGCTGCATTATCTACGAGTTGCCCAGCATAGAGTCCCAGATTCGTAGCCTCTTTGATTTGATCTGCTACGAGGGCAGTCAAAGGAGACGATCAATATAGGCTTCGGCTTCGTCCCCAGTTCTTTCGCTACCAGTGGAGCTAGTTGGTAAATTAAACTCTTGCCGAAGCCAGTCGGTAGGAGAGCAAAAACATCTTTTCCACGCAGAAAAGCCTTCAGTGCCATACTTTGCTCTTCTTTCAAAGAAGAAATATTGTCCAGTTGAGAAATAACTAATGTTATTGCAGCATCTATCGTCATATCGGTGTTGCTCATGGTAGCGGCCATGTTGACTAGTGAAGAAACTACAAAACAACAGACGCTTCTATATGGCGTCACATCCGTTTTGACCCAGATCACGCCCTTAGCTCACGCTGATTGGTCCGTACCGGGAGCGGTACGGTGTTAGCTCAACCCCTTGAGCGATCTCAGATGTAGCTGTCTTGAGGAACCTGGTTACTCAATACCGCCACCTCTGGCAGGGTCAGGTTAGGTGAATACAGCCTTGCCTTCGGAATATTTCTGCATCAAAGTTGTTGTGGGAAACAAATATACCCAAAAGGCTTGTTTGTCACCACTAGACTTTGGTCTAGAATTGTATTTCAAACCAGATAACATAATTATGTCTTGTGGCACACAGATGAAAATCATACTTGGCCAAAAACACACACAGCTGAGCATCGACCTATTAAGGTATTCATTTTAGAGATTTGAGGACTTCCTGCATAACATCAAAGTAATTTTTATCTGAATTTAGATTCTTATTTGTGCACTCCCCAAGGCTGTACTGTGTAGCATTGTATTCTCTCCTCCTTGAGCACATAACGTAGATAATAATGAGCGTTGTTGGTCTCACGCTGTGTAGTGAACGTTCGAGAGGAACACTTTTAATTGCATCTTTCCCACACTGTGGTAGGCTAATGAGGCCATGGTGTGTATATGGTAGAGCCTAGAGCCTCTTTATGTGGTAACATAGAACAGGGGTTTTAAGGCTTTTTCATGTCATGGACATCCAACATTACTTTAACCCATTTAGACCGGGAAATAATCTGTGTCATTTTTTGATTTCATTGGCTATTCAAAAATAGCAGATCTACAAGCTCACAAGCGTGTAGTTGTGCTATTTTTGAAAAATCGTGAAAGTTTGTGCAAATCTTTGTGTGTGTGTGTATATCTCTCTCTCTCTCTCTCTGAAATGTCTTCTAAATCCTACAGTTTTTTGATAAACGTATGTTGCTACAGTATATCAGTGGTGCTCAAACTTTTTCATGTGAAAGACCCCCAAATGTATTTGGCCGCGGACCCCATCTCAAAATATTTTGTTCCAGGGACCCCCCAGAATAAAAAAAAAAACATGCACAAATTTTCATGATTTTTCAAAAATAGCAGATCTACAATCTCATGGCTCTATGAGCTTGTACAGTATATCTGCTCTTTTTGAACAGCCAAATAAATCTAAAAGGACACACAATGCGTTCCCGGTCTTAATGGCTTAAATTTGCCACGAACCCCACACTGCTCTTAATAAACCAGTGTCCTAGAATATACATTTCTTGCTCTTAAAACACATTACTAGCTTTGACTGGCTCTTCTAATGATACAATGAGCTACGCTTTGCTTATGTGCATAGTAGCCATAGTACAACTACTGTACAATGCATGTGCAGTTCTCTTGTGCGTGCCGTTGACACATCATTACAAGTATCTGCGATCTCAGCAGAACTACGATATTTTCACAAGGGCTGCATCCACTCGGCTCAGATCAAAGTTGAAATGTGCTTGGAGGGATGCATGAACCATCACGCGACCACGGCTAAGCCTGGACTTTCTCTCTCTGACCCATCTGACCCTCTGACTCCTGTCACAAGAGCAACGACCGATCGTGATACACAGCAGGCATGCATGCAGCTCTGTATACGGAGGATACTTGCCCGCGCAGAGATCTGCTGAGAGTGTTCACCCTTAGCATAAATAGCGAGGCAGGATAAATTGGAGGAAAAGGTCAAACCTTAACCCTTTAAGGCCGGGAAGGGAACGCATGTGTGTCATTTTAAGATTTCTTTGGCTATTCAAAAATAGCAGATACACAAGCTCATAGCGCTATGAGCTTGTAGATCTGCTATTTTTAGAAAAATCTTGAAAATTTGTGCAAATCATTTTTAACTCAAATCCATTGAAAATATAGCAACATAAGTAAAAAGAAAAAAAAAAACTTTAGGAAAAAAAAACCTGTTAGGATTTGAAGACATTTGTAAAATCCCCAGAAGCAAAGATTTGAGTTAAAAACTTTAAAAAAGTATATATATATATTCAAACTAAAGATTTGCACACATTTTCACGATTAAAAAAATAAATAGCAGATCTACAAGCTCGTAGCGCGGCACTCGGTGCCGCGCTATGAGCTTGTATATCTGCTATTTTTATAGAGCCAAAGAAATCTTAAAATGACACAGATGCGTTCCTGGTCTTAAAGGGTTAATGACAGATCTGGATATGGCTACTCAGGTTAGGTAGGTCGCTGAGAGAAAGGTCATTAATTATGTTTCAGAGGGGTCTGTCATTGGCGGTTTGTATATCTCTTTTCATGCTTTCCCTTCTTAAGGCTATACACTGTGGTCAGTGGGATGCTAATGATCTTTTTCCTATATGTGATATTTGATTTTGAGCGGAACTTAAACGTGCCTACTTGAGTGACAATACTACAATATACAGAGCATTCCTTTGTAGACATAAAAAAATGCGCTTTGGCTGCAAACGTAAGCACCTTCCTCATCTTCAGATAAGGGCTTCAGACCCAACGCAGCCCCCCCACCTTTTACGCTTGCCTAGGCCTATTATTTCCAGCGGCAGGAAAGCGTCTCAGACTCTGATAACACGGATAACGATAAGCCACTATACGGGTACGAGACTAAATGACATTTCCATACCCATCCTCCTAACCCCTAACCCTCCTTCCTTCCAACACCCCGGCAATACGGCACCCCTTATTCTCGAGGAATATAGGTAAGAAAGGACCTTTAGGTATAACAGAGGATTTTTTGTCCCCGTCTCTCAAGCCACACCGCCCAGAAACCTATTAAAATGAAGCAGTTCATTCATTACACACATGCATACACATGGACAGGCAATTACATATGTGCACATACTGTATAGTGTGTCCATAAATGCTCGTCCATACAGTAATGTCTAGAAAACCATGGGCACGCACAACGACAACAACAACAGCAACAAAGCATGCACACGTGCACAGGCAGACCACCTGCCACCTCTCCACAGACCTAACGTTCATGATTTGCACACTGAGCAAGCCGCTTCATTAATCCAGAATGGTTGCACAACAAGCGATGCTGCGCGTTTGCACACAGTGATACAGTAGTGCTTAATTGCAGAGCCGTTTTTACGACCCACTATCAAAGAGTTGTAAACCATGAGATAGAAGTCCAATTGTGTCGACATGAGTGTATGTGCTGTTTTTATAGCACGAGTATGCATCAGCAGCCATAAATAAGATGCCTACTCTTTCTCCTGCTTGGTGCTGGTGACGGTCGTCCCGTAGCTCGCTCTCCTTTTCACCAGATGGCATCGATATATCGGTTCTCTTGTTTCCTAATGAGGGCTCACTCAAAAGAAAATATATACAGTATAGTTGACTGTCAAGCGAGCCCCACTGTTGTACTGTTTGGAAATCACTGGTGAAGACATTCCTTGCATCTCCTCCGATACACGTGGAGATGGAGTCGCCGGCCGCGTCTTTTCACCTGACCGTGAGGAGTTTCTCCAGGAGGACATGACGCATGCTAGGATTTTGGTGGTCTCTGAACAAGATTTTGTTTGTGGTCCCAAAATGCTCCTAATGCAACCACACCACTGCTCATAACGTGTTCACACACAAGCATGCACGCATGTACACATGCACGTACACCTACACGCACACGCGCGCGCGCGCACACACACACACACACACACACACACACACACACACACACACACACACACACACACACACACACACACACACACACACACACCAATAATACATGAAGTCAACGTATTTCCTGCAAACATATTCTGAATAAAAAAAGGTTGAGTACAAAACAACAGCTATAGACTAACTTGGAAACTATCTATTAGATATGGTGCAGGTACATGAAAATAATTCACTGTCTGTTTTTGGACTGAATGAACCACAAACAAAAAATAAATTATACGAATATTATAAATTATTGTTCCTCATACAGTGCTGTCCAGCAGTTTTGTGTGACCATCGTCAGTTCTGAGACTGGAGTTAACATATTAATTAGATGTTGATGTATTTGGTTCTAATATGGGACACACACTGCTTCGGGTATGAACCACCCTAGACCCTACTGTGTCCATTTTTTCCTTGATAGAAATCCACCACAGAAACGTAACAACTTCAAAGGCTGAAGCCATAAAGCGACGACTAGGAAACCAAGAAGGCAGCGGAAAACATTTCTAGAAAGACAGGTGACAGATGACTGACTAACGCTGTTCAACTTGTCGGCTCTGTCTGCCATATGTTATATTGCATAACTGTAGCCTATAATGTATGTTCCATTTAAAATTATTCTTACATGTTAGGAAATATTTTCCTTCCATTCCATATTGAAATAATGACACTAGTTTTTGGATAGGGAATAAATAAAATAAGTAAAATATATAAACAATTTAAAAAAGAAAAAAAGACTGGTTGCCGTTGCCCTAAACAACCACATGTTTTTGCCAAGGGCTGGCCATGCCCTGCTGAACTGGCTTCATGACCAACCTGTAGGGCTCACTGGTGTTTGTAGTGACAGAGAATGTCCTCCACTCCTGGCTTTCCACCACAAACACGGCCAAATCGTGTTCATTGGAGCGCCCGGGCCAAGCCGGAGGCACCGCAGAGGAATCGAACCCCAGTCTCCACAGTGGTGGGCAGGAACTTTGGCTCACATTAATATATGTTTGTACAGATGGCACTTTTGATTTGATCAAACATCAGACTAAACTCATTTTAGTCGCTGAGGATTCTGAATGAATGTTCAATGACCGTCCTATTTTTTCTTTGCTCATGCCAGTAACGCTTGCAGGGTTGTAGACGGTGAGAGACACAACAATACTGTGCCCCGTGGCTTCTCGTACCATGTTGCTCCCCTGAGTGGCTATGTGATGGAAATGAATGGAATGCAAAGCAGTGTGTTAAAGTATTAAAGTTTAATTGGCTAACCGAAGCAGCGAAGAGTTAAGAAATCTGCCTTCTGGTTGTAGTTTGAATTCTGTTCAGCTATGAATATTGTCTTCTGGGAATGGCCACCATTTTCATATGTTACTGTGCGTGTTCTTTCGAGTTGTGTTGAAGCTGCGTGTGTTGTTTTTCTCAGATATTTTCAATTTTTAATGGCTGATGCCTTGAACTTTGACGCGTATAGTCTCCAAGGTTAGTCATATGGGTCCATATGAAACGGCGTTTGCATTTCAAATATGCATTTTCTTTTTCCATCTTGGAGATGCACGTGCAGTTCAGAAGCAATGCATTGGTAAATCTCGGTCATAAATTACATCTTTCCACTTCACTGCATTTTGCAAGCACACACAAGACATTGCAGATGTGATTGAGGTTCTTCCCTCAGATCTCAAAAGCATAAAGAATACCTCGTGAAAAAAAAAGATAAAGAAAAAACATTTTAACCCATTTAGACCAGGAACACATCTGTGTCATTTTTTGATTTCTTTGGCTATTCAAAAATAGCAGATTTACAAGCTCATAGTGTGGCACCGAGTGCTGCGATATGAGTTTGTAGAGCTTAAGTGAACATTTGTAACTCAAATCTTTGCTTCTGGGGATTCTACAAATGTCTTGTAAATCCTAACAGTTTTTTTTAAGACACTTTTGTTGCTATAATATCAGTGGTTCTCAAACTTTTTTCATGTCAAGGACCCCCAAAATTATATGTTTTTGGCCACGGACCCCCATCTCAACGTATGTTGTTCCAGGGACCCCCAGAAGCAAAGATTTGAGTTAAAAATGTTCGCTTTAACAAATATATATATTCAAAGATTTACACACATTTTCACGATTTTTCAAAAAAATAGCCCAAAAAGTATGAAATAATGGTTTAACTGGTTACACAGATGCGTTACCGGTCTTAAAGGGTTAATTTAGATGCAACCAGGTTGCCTCCAAGGTCAAAAAATATCCTCCTTCAGCCCCAGCCATGTGACTGTTTTTGAATGTTCCTTTTTAATGTTCAAGTTTTATGTATGTTGTATATCAACAATATAATCCGGGCTGCAGTCTGATGGAGGGGCTGTCTTGGCTGTAGGAGGGAGAGCCTCCTCAGCCCTGTCATGTTTGAACATGAATAATGGTCCACATGTTTACATGGCCATGTTAACCTGCACAGATAAGCCCCGTCTGATGTTTGAGCAAATGCACCTGAAATTGGTTTAGCTCCATATATACTCAGCCCTCTCAGACCGAGCCAACAAAAGATGGATGGGGTACTCGGGCCAGTTGTGGAAAGTGACTTAAGTACAGTACATTTACTCAAGTACTGTTGTACTTAATCCATTGGGACCGGGAACGCGGCGTCTGTGTGTCATTTTAAGATGTCATAGGCTATTCAAAAATAGCAGATATACAAGCTCATAGCGCGGCACCGAGTGCCGCGCCATGAGCTTGTAGATCTGCTATTTTTGAAAAAATCATGAAAATGTGTGCAAAATCATTTTTTAAAGCGAACATTTTTTTTACTCATGTCTTTTCTTCTCGGGGGGTCCCTGGAACAACATATTTTGAAATGGGGGGTCCACAGCCAAATACATATCATTTTGGGTGGTCCTTGAAATGAAAAAAGTTTTTTCAAAATTGTTCGCTTTAAAAATGTAAAAGTTTTTGCACAAATGTTCACGCTTTAAGAATAAAATAGCAGATCGACAAGCTCATAGCGCGGCACTCGGTGCCTACCGTACCTGTATATCTGTATTGTATATCTGCTATTTTTGAATAGCCAAAGTATAAAATAAGGGTTATAGCTCAAATCTAAAATGACACAGATGCGTTTCCCAATCTTAATGGATTAAGTACAATTTTTGAGGTACTTGTTGTGAAGTAGGGGAGGGATGAGGGAGATTGGGATGTCAGCCACAGGGAGGAGATTGGGATGTCAGCCACATTAAAACAGTGATGCTTCTCTGAGCGGAAGTTAAATGGTCTAAATGTGGAGTTATGATCCACAGCACTGACCAGGATGGCTTGTCTCTTCTTGGTGCTGGGTGATCTGGACAAAAAATGAATATCACTGTTTTTACCAAATTGTTATTTTTGAAAATATTAAGACCTGGAACTGTCTCATTTTTAGATTTGAGCTAAAAAGCATTATTTTACACTTTGGGCTATTCAAAAATAGCAGATCTACAAGCTCATAGCGCGGCACCGAGTGCCGCACTACGAGCTTGTAGATCTGCTATTTTTGAAAAATCGTGAAAATGTGTGCAAATCTTTGAATATATATATTTTTTTAAGTGCACATTTTTAACTAAAATCTTTGCTTCTGGGGGTCCCTGGAACCTAATATTTTGATGGGGGTCCGCGGCCAAATACATATCATTTTGGGGGTCCTTGACCACTGATATAGAAACATACGTTTTTCAGAATACTGTTGAGATTTAGGAGACATGTAGAATCGGCTTCAGGTCTCAATGGGTTTTAAGTAAGTATAACATAGGGCTTAAGACTAAGAGATAAAAAAACAGGAAAATACAACACTTATGTGATATCACAATACTTGATTTTGATATATCGATATACCGCCTAGCCCTCTTCCACTGTTAAAGCTGTCAGGAAGATGAGGAGGAAGCTTGCATAATGCAGGGTCTAACATGAAATGCCACTAGCCCACAGATGATGAAACCAAGAGTAACTTCAGGGTAAGTCTTAGGAAAGCAAAAAACCTGTGGTTTGGTGATGTTTAGAACAGTGGTTCTAAAACATTTTCACGTGGACCCACATATTGATATATATTTGTACCCCCATTTAAAAACACTTTTAGTGCCAGGGGCCCCCCATAAGAGAAGATTTGTCAACGTGTCAACAGTTTAGATAAGCTATTTTCGAATGGCCAAACAAATTCAATGGGGCTTAAGTGCTTCGTCCATACTTAGTATAGCATGCACAGTATACATCTGCTGCTACGCTCATACACCTTTATACAGTATCTTATCTCAGGTACTATGAGTAAATATGTATATATGATATAAATATATTTTCAAATAGCCTATGCATAAAATAGGGCTAAAGTGGTTAATGTATGTTTCATAATGTAATAATTTACGTCTGCAAAAGTAACTAGTAACTAAAGTTTTCAAATAATTGTAGTGGAGTAAAAGTACAATATTTGCCTCTGAGATGTAGTGGAGTAGAAGTAAAAGTATGGACAATTGGAAATACTCCAGTAAAGTAAAAGTACCTCAAAATTGTACTTAAGTACAGTACTTGAGTAAATGTACTTAGTTACTTTACGCCACTTCTTACCCGGTGCCAGACGATCAACTTGGCTCTTCACCGAAGGTTGTAGTTGTCGTGGCAAAAAGGTTTTGCCGTTCCTGTGTACGATTCACTTTTTTTTTGTGAGGGCAAGTTGGGGGGAGCGTCTCCATTTCACCTCTAGAATTCTTCTTCTGCTGTCGTCGGTGAAGGAGAATCAGAGTTGTAGCCTATAATGCATTTTCTGCAAACATAACAAGCCATAATGCACGCACAGTTCAGTTGTGGCTCCCTGAGGTATTGTCTTTTAACCCATTAAGACTGGGAACGCATCTGTGTGTCATTTTTAGATTTCGTTGGGCTATTAAAAAATAGCAAATATACAAGCTCATAGCGCGGCACCGAGTGCCGCGCTATGAGCTTGTAGATCTGCTATTTTTGAAAAATCATGAAAAGTTGTGCAAATATTCGATTTTTTTTTTTTTTCTTTTGCGGACATTTGTAACTCAAATCTTTGCTTCTGGGGGTCCCTGGAACATATTTTACAAATGTTCGCTTTAAAAAATATATAATCCATTAAGATTTTTCAAAAATAGCAGATCTACAAGCTCGTAGCGCGGCACTCTACGAGCTTGTAGATCTGCTATTTTTGAATAGCCAAAGAAATCTAAAAATGACACACAGATGCGAGATCCCGGTCTTAATAGGTTAAAAAAAGCCACTCGCCTCTCCCTCCCCTGGTGCCCTTTGCCCTGGTGGTTTGTTTTTAGCGGCGCTAGCCGCTCTATACCTTTAGGTATAGAGCGGATATTAGCCCTCTATGCCTGGCTTTTGCGTCAACGTTCTGATTGGTCAGGTGCGCCAACGTTCTGATTGGTCAGGTGTGTCAACGTTCTGATTGGTCAGGTGCGTCAACGTTCTGATTGGTCAGGTGCGCCAAAGTTGTGATTGGTCACTATTCATGACATCACTATGATGTCATGAATATAGAATTCGATGTCTATATAAACGATGACAATGACTTCATCTTATTATTCATTTGGCTAAAGTCTCCGTCTAGGTAAGTTATTTAAAGTTAATATGACGAATAGAAAGAGAAAGATACAAGAACAGATGAAGGGTGAATGTATAGAAAGTCTGAGTTCGGGACCCAGTCATCCGTTATGACAGAATGGTTTGATAGAGACGATCGAGAATCCAAGAGTCCGTTAAGGTTCTGATTGGTCAGGCCCGTCAAGGTTGTGATTTGTCAGGCAAGGGGACTATTCATGACATCACTATGATGTCAAGGTTTATTTTTTATTTCCTCATGTTTGTATATATTATTTGGGTTATTTTTATTTGGCTAAAGTCTCCTTCTAGGTAAGTTATTTAAAGTTAGATCCTCAATTTAACTTTATCTGTCGTCGACGCTCTGATTGGTCAGACCCGTCAACAAAGTGATTGGTCAAGCTTCACATGACACATGGCTATAAACACATTATAAACACATATCGATGACATAATGTATTCAAAGGCGCCGCTACCTTCACACAGGGTGTGATTTTTTATCCTCTGCACAGACGGCGTACGGTAAGAGAAGAAATTAGATTTCCTCCTGCAGTCATCCGTGAAGAAGCCCCCCCTCGTTATTCATTTGTCCCGTATCAGGCCTTTAATAGTACTTACGCAGGCACTGTCTCTCCTGGTAAAGTATAGGAGGGAACAGGCACATTATTACAGAACGCAAGACCTGTACCTTCTGGTGCCTTTTAAAAGAGAACTTAAAATTAGAATCTTCTTTACGGTTTATTGTGAGGCAGAACAATAAGCTGGCAAATAATTTAGAATTTCACTGAAAAAAAAAGCATTACATTACATTACATTACAGTCATTTAGCAGACGCTTTTATCCAAAGCGACTTACAATAAGTGCATTCAACATAGGTAGGGAACGAAACTACTAATCACCAGAGGTCTTAAGTGCATTTCCTGTAAAAACAAGCAACCAAGAGTATACCTAGCGCTAAGGTAAAAGTGCAATATATCAGCTATCTACTTTCATAAACACATGAGATAAAATAGCCAAATCAAATGAGCACGAGCTAATAGATCCAATACAACAATAGTTCCTACAACTAGTTAACAACAAGTAGGCCAGGCAAAGAGGAAGGGTAGTGTTTCCTGAAGAGGTGGGTTTTCAGCCTGCGGCGAAAGATGGGCAGTGACTCTGCTGTCCTGACATCAGTGGGAAGTTCATTCCACCACTGTGGGGCCAGAACAGAAAAAAGTCGTGACCGTGTCGATCGACCAGAAGGACCGTTGAGTGGCGAGGGAGTCAGTCGCCCCGAGGTGGCAGACCGGAGTGGTCGGGCAGGGGTGTGGGCATTGACCAAAACCCGGAGGTAAGAAGGAGCTGTTCCTTTCACTGCCCTATAGGCTAGCACCAGGGTTTTAAACTGAATGCGAGCCGCTACGGGGAGCCAGTGCAGAGAACGGAGAAGGATAGTTGTGTGAGAGAACTTGGGGCGGTTGAACACCAGACGAGCCGCAGCTTTCTGAACAAGCTCCAGAGGTCTGATGGCAGATGCTGGAGCACCAGCCAGGAGGGAGTTGCAGTAGTCCAGGCGGGAGATGACAAGAGCTTGGATGAGCACCTGGGCTGCCTTCTCCGTGAGGAAGGGGCGAATTCTCCTGATGTTGTAGAGGAGGAATCTGCAGGACCGTGTCACTGATGCGATGTTAGCCGAGAACGACAGTTGATCGTCCAGGGTCACACCCAGATTCTTCGCAGTCCGAGTTGACGTCACCACAGCGTTCTCAATGGTGATGGCCATGTCTCGGTGAGCAGAAAAGAAAGTGTGGTTGGCCTGATGCAAGTTGTGGGTTGAGGCCCATTGTTAACCTGAGGAATCTTTGAGGTTCTATGAAAGGTTGAACTTTTCACATTTGAGGCCCCCTATGGGTCTTTTGGCTCTACATTGTATAGAGGCCCTTCAATATGTTTTTCAATTTTGGTGTTGATCGGACAATGTGTTGATGATTTGTGGCATTTTTTTGTAAAATCGTCCCGTCCCACGAATTGTGGAAGCTAATCATAGCTATACGGTAGGGAAATAAACAAACTGAAATAAAGCTGTGTTATGACATGCCTCCAGAGCTCAAATCTTCCTAGGTGGAAATGGGCGTGGCCTATATGGGGGGTTTCGTCATGATCAAAGGAATTAAGTGAAAAGAAAATTCAGATTCTACAAACTATGGTTTGAGACTTATAGGCCAGTGTGCTGTTATAGCGCCATCATTAGGCTGATTAGTGTTCTTTTGTTCCTGCATCATACTGACGGACATACGGACGGACATACGGACGGACATACGGACGGACATACGGACGGACGGACGGACATACGGACGGACGGACATACGGAATGTCAAATGTAGGAGTGGTTGGCAGTGGCACCACTCAAAAAACAATGTCACATTTTGTTCCACCCCGGGTATGGGTATGTCCTAATTGTGGGTGTTTGGTTCCTGCACTATATGTCAACTGTTTCAATCGGACAACAGTAGTGAATTTCGCGGAGGTCACGTAATGACTCTTTATAACGGGTGCGGTTTATGGCGGTGCTGGAGAGGACTGGAGGAGTGTGAGGTCAAGAGAGAGCCAAGATAAGTCTGGCTAGAACGCAGATTCCTAAAGGATGCTATTAGTGCTGGTTATTATGAGGACTTGTGCTGTTTTGAATTCTTATCCAGGTATCCAATTTGCTGGGTTCTAAAGTAAATACAATAAAAAAGAAATGAAAAGAAATCTGGCCATGAATTATTCATTTGACCCTTGGCAAGAGAGAAATCATTATTTTTGCCTTGTTGAACATACATTTTTGTCTCATGAAACATTCCTGACTGAACTACACTCTTCTGCGCTGTGAATTACTGTTAACTGGAATCCAATACGCCCATAGCTTAGTTTAGAATAGGGTGTGTTTTTATACATTTTTTGTTCATCAATAATAAAAGAATACACCTGCACATTGCCGAACTGCATGGTACAGAAGCAGATTTATTTTAAAGAAAAGGCTACGTTTTGGTCACTGATGACTGAAGAAGGTTATCCGGTTATCAGGCACCACATCTTCAGTGACCGCAGTGTTGCTTCTTCTTTAAATGAATATGCTCCTGTAGCTACCGTGCAGTTCGGCAGTGTACGAGCGTATTCTTTTTATTGCACTTGTTTGCCTACGCACCTGTTTTTATAGTGTAGGTGTGCAAAATCTTTTCTAAACAATATATTTTTTGTTAGCATAAGTCTTCAATAGCTCTATTGAATCGCTATAGACAATTTTTCCAGTAACAGGGGTCTCACCGTTAGCTCTTAATAAAAAGAAAATATGTTTTGAGGTCGGTATACCAATTTTTTTCTTTTCAATCAAGAGAGAGACCTCATGCAGGATAAAGAATCAACAAGTTGGAAATTGGAATTGAAAAAAGAGCATAACATTTGAATTTCCACAATGCTGTTAAGAATAGTTATATATTGCTACACAATAAATAAATACATTACATACCGCCCTCCCATATGATCGGGTATCGGATAATCTGGCTTCCGGTGATTGACACCTAGCCGTTAATGGGCAAATTGCAAGGGCGTCTGCGCAAATCATCGTTGTAGGCATGGATGGCAACGGTTAGTATTGTGTGTGATGTCAGAACAAGCTGTTGTCAACCTACATAAGGTGTGATGCCATTAGATGTGGCCTTCTTCCGGGGATGACGTAAGACACATCTCCATGAAAAGACAGAAAGAAGGGTAACAACCTACTTAAGGGTACAAATTCATTCACGTGAAGTGTTGTGACGTCATCAACCGTAACGTGAGTGTCCCGCCCCCTTCATTCACAGACAGCATGTAGTGTTTCCCCCACAATGCTGGTCGGTCGTCCCTTCCCCATCACCAGGCTGCTCTACCTAGGATTACAACAAGTGAGCAAGCTGGTGGCCAACAAGATACAGGCCGGAGCGAAACGCAGCGACTTCTTCAAGACGTATATCTCTCTCCCTCCCGCACATGTTTACCACTGGATGGAGACGCGGATCGTGGGTTCCCGCGGTGCCGCCGCCATCAAGCCACTGAACGATGAGGAGGCGTTCAAGCTCGGGGCAGATCTGCTGGGAGAGGTCCTCATCTACCTCATCGGGGGAGGCTGCATCGTGCTGCTGTACCGCAGACAGGCCACCAACTCACGCCGCAAGGAGGAGGAGCTAAAACTTGCTCAACTCAGAGAGGTCCACAGGTTATTACAGTCCAGTTTTGTCTAAGTACTGTGATAATTTCCAGGAATCTCTGTATGCATGCGTGTGTGTGTCTGTGTCCCTTTTATGCCCATATACTGTATGGAAATCCCCTAACTCTCCCAAGATGATTGGTTGAAGCGCTTGCCCGTATATGGAGATCGCCAACTCTCCAAAATTGGTGCGTCATACATTTGCCGTAATAGACTATTGGCTCCAGGTACTCTGAAGCGCAGTAGTGCCTGTACTGCATTAAGTACTGTGACACCGGTTATGTCATAGTCACCTAATAACTTTCCAAAGTCGGTGTGTCATCAATAGGACGTCATAGCACTGACGTCTCAAGCGTTACAAATCAAATGGCTCCAAGTACTGTGAAGTGCAGTACTTACTGTTTGCTGCTCTGCATTGGTTTCCCACTCGTCCCTTATGAATATTTAACGTCAGACCAGCAGCCAAGGGGGTGTACGTATGAGAGAGGGGGGAGAGAGGTGAAGGGAAGAAGAAACAAAAGGGTCAGAGGGGCGAGGGGTTACAGTATATACTGTAGGTTATACATGGGCTACTGGCGGCCCGGGGGCCACATAGTATATCTTAATGCATTTGAAATTAAATAAAAAATGTACTTTTCAGGATTAAAACACAATTTAGGATTCCAATAAAAAAAATGCAAAAATAGCAGATCTACAAATTCAAAACGCGTCGCACTGAGACGCGCTTTGAGCTTTAGATGGGCTACTTTTGTGTGACATAGAATGACGAAGTACGACATTAATTACAAAAAAAGTGAAAATAGGGAGGTAAGTTTTGCCCGGCATATTATGCAATGTGGCCCTCTGGAGTGAGTGTGTGGCCCTCTCAATCAACAAAGTTGCTCACCCCTCTGGTCATTGTCGTTGAACCTGAATGCATAAGAGAAGTGCAAAACAGTCTTAAGCTAACAATGGGCTATGTGCATAACTAGTCCTGTGTTTCCAGATGGTGGTATAGTATAAACAGAACCTTTTACAGTAACAACGTAATCACATCCACCAGACCGGAATGTCAGGAGGTGGAGATTGTGTTATCGACCCTGTGTGTCTGTGTGTGAGCAACGCAAATCATCTCAGACACCACTGGACCGATGATAAAAAAGTGTCAAATAGGGACGCATGATTAAACAGCAGTGCTAATTGCAACTCTTTTCACCAACTCAAATATGAATAATTCAGCGGTAAGATGTGATTTCTTTCGGTCAAAGATTCCCCCACACTTGGGGGATGGTGGGTAGCGTTTATGGTACGTTTTTTTGGAAGAGAGAGAGAGAGAGGCGAAAGGAATTGAGAGCGAGAGAGGAAGCGGAGGAAGCTAAAGAAAGATCAGCATAGTTATTAGCTCTTGTCAGGAACTTGTCTAACATTTATCACGGTTAATTAGGTTTGTGACATCATGCTACGGCAGAACATCCTGTGTTGATATGGGGAGGCAAGTCAAGTGGACGGCTGTAAATGAACACTGCGGCGCTCTGACCCACAAAAATATCTCTGCGGCGCATTTCTGATTCTTTTTAGACCCTTGTGGCACTGCCTCCAACACTGTTCTTCCCTTATGCAACGTGTACTGTGTATTGTACTGTCTGGGAAGAAAACTTTTTTTTTTTTACAGGGTCCCACAGAAATAAACTCTGCTTATTCTTGAGTATGAATCATCCTTGTAACCAGAAGTCAGTGCCTGAACATTTAGGTCATAACTTCTTTGGTTAAGACTGCTTTTGATGCTTTGGTGGGGCTCTTTTGTATGATGCAACACCCACTCAATTGGGACCACAGAAAAATTGGAATGTTCTCCCCAAAAGCAGGCATGCAGCCTGTTTTTCTTTAGTGTCTGTGGTCTAATAAGATTCAGAAGAGTTCATTGTTTGCCTCGCAAAATGTCTTCAAAAGTGAACGCCAACTTCCTCTGCTTGCCTGCCAGCCAGCCTGCCACTTCCTCCAGCTCCTTCATCGCTTACTGCATCACAATTATCTTCCTCATCGCTCTCAAATCCCTGGACAGTGCTTCTTAAACCTCAAACGATCCTTTGTGGTTTTGTAATCGCATAAATGACAGCAACCCCCTGGAACCCAAATATCATCTCATCCTTTTCTTGAATTCACAAAATAACTGGTGACTTCTGTTCTCTGAGTTCCAGCAACTTCCGTTTCTAACTCTGTACTTTTACTAATGATAGAATGAAATAAAAATATATATATTTTCAGATTCCTCTCACCCATGAGCTTTTCGTGATAGTTTCCAGCTTCTAGCTTTGCATCCCTCTAGACCACACATGGGCAACTGGCGGCCCGGGGGCTACATGCGGCCCTCACCTTCACTTAATGCGGCCCGCAGGTTAATATCGGAATACTGCTATATTTATTTCAGCTGTTCCAATTCCAAACATGCCATCATGCAATCATGACCCGCTTTAATTACTTCAGGCCTATATTATTAGTTTAATGACTTTGTTATGTCCAATGTATTTGTATTGCATAAAGTTAACTTAAGTATATCTAAATGCATTTGATATTAAATAAAAATGTTGCTTTTCAGGATTCCAATTCCAAAATAGCAAAAAATAGCAGATCTACAAGCTCAAAACGTGTTGCGATTCGACGCGTTTTGAGCTTGTAGATCAGCTATTTTTGCTACTTTTGTGTGACATACTAGAATTACGAAGTACGGCATTAATTTACAAAAAAAAGTTAAAATATGGCAGTAAGAGGTTTCTGCCCGACAGCAACATTATGCAATGTGCCCCCCCTGGAGTGAGTGTGGAAATATAGTGGCCCTCTCCATCATCAAAGTTGCCCACCCCTGCTCTAGACCTCAAAGGTGTGTCTGTAGTGTTAATCTGGGCACAGGTCTGCCAGTTTGCGCCGGGTGTGCCTTGGAGACCCACTTCAAACTGTGCCCTGTTGAGATATACTTGCGGGATCTTCTTTTCAGAGAAGCTGACACGCAGCCTCTCCTCTCAGGCCCCCGGCTGGCTCCCTGGGGAGGAGAGAAGGAGAATGGAGACGCAACATTGCGTGGATCCTGACAAAACCAGCTGCCAGCCTCCCTCCCTACTGAGATACGCTGATAACACCGCGGACTAGGCTGACAGCACTCTCTCAAACAGGGAAAACACAGCTGGGTGTGTAAAAGAAAGACGAGGCTTTTTAAAGGTCCCAGTTATAGGCCCCTTAGCTTTAGAGGGGGCGACAAAGCGAAATAACAAGCAACGGGTGTCGGTACACTGTACTGTTCACTGTACAAACAAACACACCACATCCAAATGATAACACTCAAGGTATGTCAGTTAACAGATAAGGGAATTTGCCTAGAAAGAAAAAAAAGCATTTGACTTGTAATGCTTGAGGGTGTGGGTGGTATAAAAAACTTGAGAAACTTGTGAAATTGAAAATGAGGTACACATTTTGTTTTATTGCTCTAAATATGATGATATAAGAGAGGTATTTGTTAGTAAGATTATTTGTGCACATTTCCTTGAGTTAGATGATTATGAAAACCTGAGATATGTTTTGTTAAAGGAGCTTTTGTTGTGGCAGATTTTATTTGTCAAGCTTGGGAGAGAAGACAGAACACACTGTATAATTCTGAGATGTATTTGAATGTACTATGTGAATATATTGTAAAACATGAAAGCGTAAAATGGTGTCTTATAAACCCAGGGGGGTTGGGCACTTTGTGTGCAGGACACAGAAATACAATTATCTATCTATCTATACTGTATACTGGACATTATGATGAGTAACCTTCACACTGTAATATTTGAAACTCAATTTAGGATAGTATACTATAACTGGCAAGTCGCCTCACTATATCTGCATTGTGTCAATGAAGTAACCCCCCCCCCCCCCCCCCCCCCCCCCCCCCGCACCACCCATGTGGTACTTCAACCTGATTATCGTCACTGTCGGGCAGAGAAACCTTGTATCTCCATATTTTATCGTCCAGAACAGGGATGCCAGGATGAAAGCGATTAAGTCTTGTTTGTGGGTTCTATAAACATTTAGCCAATGACAAATATTAACAAGAACCTGTGTGACTAAACAATAACTACAGAACATCCCTTGGAACACTGCAGGTTCTTCCATCCTTTCCTGAAAGGTAACGGTTTTGGACGTACTGTACAAGGTTTCCAACCGACAGTGACATTATATTGGCAAATAATATTTGAGCCCAGTCTGGTTGTCAGCAGCAGCAGCAGCAGTAGCAGTATCTTGTTTAGAGGGACATTTAGATGATAATGTGAGTACAGTCAGATACCATCCAGTCTATTGCGTAGGCAGAGATACTTAACCTCTGCATGGTATATTGTTTAGGATGCCCAGTGACTTTCCCCCTGTCCCCCCTGTTCCATAATGAATACAAACTGCAGCGGAAAATTGAATAAAACAGAAACAACACAAACGAAAATCCAATAAGCAGAAATAAATGGGGCTTTTCTGCGAGGTCAGGCAAGTGTATCTAATCCCTTAATTAGACAGAATGTCCACATAGTTTTCTGTCTGTGTCGTCCACAAAGATGTGGGACGCCTTCAATGGCTGGAGTTTTGTGTGTGTGTGTGTGTGTGTGGGTGGGTGTGGGTGGGGTGCTTGTGTGCTCTTGGGGCAGATTGATAAAGTGAGATTGACGGAGTTGCTTCAGATCAGACAGATTGAGGCCTCCTCTCGTCAGAAAAGGGGAACAATGGAATTAGAAAACGTCTACAGTACCTGCTGCTAGACACGTAATTAAAAAGAAGTGGTGGAAAAATCCGAGGAATGTCTTTGACGCCCACTGTGTTCCAAGGTGATTATGGAAGGAATTGAAGGTGATGTTTGCAGACGTGGTCTGTTCATGTGGCCTTGTCTGAGTTTGTTTTTTAATTGTTACTACGGGTAACAGCAGAGCTTCTCGTGGTTTTCACCAGTGTTTGATTTTGTCGACTGAAAGTATGACGAAAAATGTTCGTCGACTACCTTTTTTCACTGACGAAAACAAAATAAAAACCGCATAAAAACTAAGCTACGATGACTAAAACTAAGACTAAATATATTGACAATTTCATCAACAAATAAAAACTAGACTAAAACGTTAGTTTTATGTTTGGTTGCGCTCAGGTTTTGCACTCTGAAAATAGCAGATCTACAAGCTCACAACGCGTCGCTGCGCGACGCGTTGTGAGCTTGTAGATCGGCTATTTTCAGCATGCAACCAAGTTATAAATCAGCCATTACGACGCCATCAAGACCTGACATACATTTTAGTCGACCAAATCAACTGTAGATTTAGTCAACTAAAATCTTATGATATTTAGTCGACTAAAACTAGACAAAAACCAAAACATTTCAGATGGCTAAAATATGACAAACTAAATGGAATTTTATTCAAAAGACTGTAACTTAAACTAAATCAAAATTTGCTGTAAAAATCAACACTGGTTTTCACGAAAAGCCATGGACTCGGCTGTTACATGATGTTCTCTCTGAGTTGTAACCCTGTCTATAACTGTTGCAACACCACCACCGCTGAAACCATCCTGAATTATACCTCACTCTACAGTATATTTCTCTGTCGCTGACGTAAAGGTGGGGGTTGGGGGGGGGGGGGGTGTGCATGCAATAACGTTCACATTTGGTTGTTGCTATTCACTTTTACGTCCAATGTTCACATTATGCACACAACAAGGACACTAATGACATGCTAGCAAACCTCACCAGGGGACATTATCTTGCACCGCCTGTCTGGTACAAGAGGAATTGCGTCAATAAATATGCGTAATGGCATCTCTCCGGTACGACTTTGATAATAAAAGGACGTAACGACATCAAGCCATGAGGGGCCTCAACAACAGCAGCTCAGTGAAAGGAGTTAACCCATTAAAAACGCGAAAGCGTCTGAGTCGTTTTTGCGACTTTTGCGTTGGCTATTCTAAAATAGCCGATGTCCAAGCTTTGTGCCCGAGCTGCGAGCTTGCATGTACATCTGCAGTTTTTGAACATTTCTGAAAAATCGGGAAAAGTGTGAGAACTACTGATTTTACAAGGCATTTTGTTTGTGGAATCGGCCTCATGGTCTTGATGGGTTAATGCCCGAGACGCACGGAGGTCATTCGTAACACATGCCTCTTCCAACCTGGGTGTGTGACAAAGAGAAGGAGGTGAGAAAAGAACATATTGGAACAATACAACTACACAAACACCGCTGATGTCTCCCTCAGCGGCTGCTCCAAACATAATTCTCTTATACCTTCTTGTCTCTATGGCAACCGTTGGCTTTCGAGGAGCCCCCCGCCACCCTCCCCACCACCACCACCACCACCACGACCACACTACCACCCTTCGCAATACACATACACACACACACACCCCGCCCATCACCACGCTCAAACCCTTATTGAATTTCCATCTGGCACTGACACAGCTGCTTTTCACAGTTGGAGGGGAAAAGAGTAAATTGGTGTTGTTCTTAAAGGTTTAAAAAAAAAAAAAGGCCTTATTTTTCAGAGCAGGCACCTGATACATTTAAAGACTATTGTGTAAAGCACTTGACAGCTGCCTTCTCTGGAGTCTTGCCTCTCTACGCTCGCATGCCGTACTGCTGTTTCAGGGGAATCCATCGTGAGGGAATGTGTGTTGTAACGAACCTTCCTGACAGCCACCGCTGTATCTTGCCTCTCAGCCGCGCACAAATAACTCGCGCTGGAAGACGTGGGGTTGTGGGGGGGGGGGGGGGGGGGGGGGCTGTATTGTGTAGCGGGATGGCGTGCGTTGTGGAATCCCAAATGGCAGCTTGTCTTTGGATTTATATGAGTGGGGAAATACCATGGGCTTGAAGACCAGTGGTTCACATCATCATGGTGTATGTGTGTGTGGTTGGTTGGGGGGGGGGGCGGCGTAATGCTTAATTCATGCTCCGTCGCACGACAGTGTCGCGTGCCGGAAATAGCAGACCCGCAAGCTCACAAGGCGTCGCGTTCGCGACGCCTTGTGAGCTTGCATGTCTGCTATTTCCGGCTCGTGCCGCCCATCCTGTGTGACAAAGTATAAATCGGCCTTGACATGTAATCATGTGTAATAATTCCACACCGCTCATCCGCGCTCCGCTCCGGGAAATCACAATGGAGACATCTTCTTGGACGCCCAATAAAGCTCCAGTCCTGGATGCTCGGACGAAATGAGTCCCACGGAGACACTACTGACTCCTCCGCCCTCCCCCTCCCCTCCCCTGCCCTGCCCAGCCACCAGGCAGCATGGAGGGAGGGAGGGGACGCTGGCTCCAGTGGCCAATGGAACCCATAAGATGACGTTTCTACTCCTCGCTGAGATGTTTGATTCCACTGGAACTATAGTCATAAATAAAAGACAGCTGGCTCACCCAGTAGAGCGCATACCATTAAGGCTCGGTCCTTGCACAGCCGACCCGGTTTTTTGATTCCGATGTCCTTCCCCTCATCTCCTGTCATTTCCTGTCACTCTTCCACGAATGCCATCAACAATGAGGGCTTGAAAATTCCCACAAACTACAGTATCTTTAAAAATTATAATAATTAAAATACAGCAAATTAAGGCCAGTGGTCCGGGGACCACCAGTGGTCCTTGAGGGGGTTCCAGGGGGTCCCCAGCCAAATTAGTTAGGAACATTGTACACTCTGAGAGTTAAATGAACACTAACTAGAAAAAGTGCTCCTCGGAGCACAACTCTCCGCCAGAAGACTTGTGTTGGTTCGAAGGTCGCGAAGGTCGCTATCCCTCTTGTATATGTAAGTGTCCTATCCATCCTGTCTGGGTAAGTGTCCTCTTCCGTTCATTCTGTGTAAGTGTCCTATCCCTCCTGTCTGTATAAGTGTCCTATGTCATATCCCTCCAATCTGGCTTATCACAGTGACACATGTATTTATAGGTCGCTATCCCTCTTGTATATGTAAGTGTCCTATCCAACCTGTCTGGGTAAGGGTCCTCTTCCGTTCTGTCTGTGTGAGTGTCCTATCCCTCCTGTCTGTATAAGTGTCCTATGTCATATCCCTCCTGTCTATATAAATGTCCTATCTGTCCTATCTGCCAATTATGTATCAGCCATGCAGCCATTTCATGGTTCCCGTCTTACCTCACTCTGACAGTGGCAGAGACACTGTCAGAGTGATGCCATGTATATATAGGCCCGGTGGCGTCACTAGCCAATCAGATCACAGTATTTCACGTGTCACGTGAGGCTTGACCAATCGGTGTGTCATGTTTAGAAAGTGAAAACGCAGTGATAACAATACTCTCCTGGCGGAGAGTAATGATGATGACACAGTGTAGATTGGGACCCCCAAGAAATCAAAATGGTTGAGTCCCTGGCATATCTTTTTAAATGGGGGTCCGTGGGCTAACATGTGTCATTTGGGGGTCCTTGACACAAAAAAGGTTGAAAAACCACTGCCCTAGGCTACTCGTATGACAGAGAAAAGTAGTGAAGTTGTAGATCTTTTTTTTTTTTTGCCATTTGTGAAAGATCTTTGCCTACATGACATGCCCAGATAATATACTGTAGGGACGGCAAGGTTAAACGTGGTCTGTGGGTTTTATAAACATTTAACCAATGAAAAGTATTGAGAGGAGCTTGTGGTTATCCATTAAAACACAGGTTATTTTTTCTATGTTTCCATGAACAGTTTTGTACGGTTGTACAAGGTTTCCGCATGACGATAGCGACGATAACTTCTATTTTCATGCAAAGTGCATTATTTACTGAGGAGGGAAAACAGGAAGATCCAAGGCATTGTGTTCAGCAATCATCTCTTTCCCCCCGTATTATTTTCCAATCCCTTTTTGGGCTGCATGCTCAGGTATTAGAATAATCATCTTGTTTCAGTCCCTAGAACTCTTTACAAATGCCTGTATTTGAGGTTGCTGTGATTAGAGGTACAGTATCAAGCAAGAGAAAGGTATTGAATATACCGTCTTCGAAAGCTGAGCGCTCGGGTCGTGGCTATTTACTCAGCCTCGACTCCATTTGCAGCCGTGTTTATCTACATTAGCTCTTTTAGTCTCGCGCTGTAAATCTGCAATGATTCACGGACCCTACAATTCCCTCGTAGCCACTCTACTATCCTTTCAATGCTCAATAAAAGCCGGTACAAGGTTTCAGCTGTCACACTTTAGTGGCACATAGAGGTGTGGTTGGACACGGTTCCCTCTGTCCATGCAGTGCATGAAAGGCATTGCATGCATTGGCCCATACATCACTGCAGACACGTCATTCATACCCTCGTAAAAAAAAAAAGAAAATCTATATCTGTTTGAACGCGGGCAAAAATGGACTTCTATCCATTGTGATTGGAGAAAGATGGAGTTTGATTAAAGGTTTTCGGTGTGTGTGAAAACCAGTGGTGGAAAGTAACTACAGTATATATATATATTTTTTTTTTCCTTTTTTTTTTAAGCAAACATTTTAACACAAATCTTTGCTTCTGGGGGTCCCTGGCACAACATATTTTCAGCTGGGGGTCCGTGGCCAAATATATATCAATTTGGGGGTCCCTGGCATGAAAAAGTTTGAGAAGCACTGACTTAGACTTAGTAAACCGGACCTCACTACGTTCTTTTTTGATCTACACCAAAAATCTTTGCCAAAAATGACAGATCTACAAGCTCACAACGTGTCGCACTTGCGACCTGCTTGTGAGCTTGTAGATCGGCTATGTTTGGCTAATAGAATAGGGATGCTGGGGTTCAAGTGGTTAAACGTATAGTATAACGTCAATCTGTCCTAAATCCTAAAGGAAACTGATATTCTCTCAAGTTTTCTCTGTGACACGCTGCAGGGGGAAAGATTGACATATTTGCCTAGCGTAATTTGACATAAATGTAAGGTGCTATACAGGGACGTGCACAGATAGACTCTAGCTGGTGCTAAAGCACCTGCCCTTTGGCCTCTTGACCAGAAGTGCCCGTTTGAAAAAAAGGGGATTTTTTAAAATTTATTTTTTCAGTTTACAGCAGGGGTCTTCAACAGGGGGTCCGGGACCCTCCTCAGAGTTACTGCAGGGGGTCCGCCAAATCTTTACCATAACCACTCGAAACCTAGCATCCCTTTTCTGAGGAGAACTTTAGCCAAAAATAGCAGATCTACAAGCCCACAACGCCTCGCGCTGCGAGGCGTTGTGGGCTTGTAGATCGGCTATTTTTGGCAAAGAGGTATAGGCGTAGAGGGAAAAAGGAGCAGACCAAGTAAACAAAAAAAATATAATTTACTTGAGCACCTGCCCCTCAAAATGTCTGTGCACGCCACTGGTGCTATAAAGTAACGATGTTATTCAGGGGTGCTGTGAATGAAAAGGTTATTTACAGGGATGACCTGAGACATATATATATATATATAAAGTGGTTAAAATGATAGTGACACTATATTAACGGTGCATCTGCACTAATTTAGCTGGTGTGATGCATAGACATATAAAAGGTAGACGCCTCCTCCGGCTCTGAAGCGTCTGTATCTCGGGTGCGCTTCCGCTTCCGCAGGGCTAGCGGGAAACTTCTTCTGCATCACAGAAGGGGGCCTTCGGTAGGCCAATCAGAGGCAGGTGGGGGCGGGACAACTAGATTCTTACAAGTCCTGGAAAAGACGCGCTGTGATTGGCCAGTAGTCAACGCACTGTGATTGGCCAGTAGTCACTTTGAGTGGCAGCTTCCCCTGCGGAAGAGCCTTGTATTGGATACAGGTCGCTCCAATGAACTGCAGAGGCCAATGAGGTGTCTAGGTTTCTATATCTATGGTGTGATGTCCCACTCTAGGCCATGACACTGGGGACAGCCTGCCCCCCTGGATTCGCAATTTATCTGTGCCAGATTACATTATCTGCCATATGGGTTTCTTCAAAACACACTATAGGGTCATGTGATCAAGATGTATGAGTCAGACCCCATTCCAATTGGCTATGACTGGCTTCCAAAGGGCCCTGGGTAGGCAACCCAGCCTGGCGGAGACCATGTGCTCTGAGGAGCACACTTTTCTAGTCTTATTGTAAATCCACTAAAGACGGAGTACAGGATTGAGTGCAAACAAACAAGCCATGTCCTATCAAGGAAAATGAGTGTTAGCTGCAAAATATATTCTAATAAACCTTATCCATTCCTTCGCTCTGTACCAATTTGTATCTTAACCATGAAGTAAATAAGATGAGAGAAGTGGGTGGAAAGAGTGAGGCAGAGAATATTTGTATTTCCAGTCTTTCAACCTTGAAATGCGTGAAATTGTATTGTTGCAGCGAGCAGGATCCACACGGCCGTATGAGGCGTCAAATTAAGTTAACCCATTAATACCGGGTCTGTGTCATTTTAAGATTTATTTGGCTATTCAAAAATAGCAGATATACAAGCTCATAATGAGCTTGTAGATCTGCTATTTTTGAATAATCTTTGAATATATTATTCTACAAATGTCTTCTAAATCCTATTTTTTTTGGGTTGAAAAAAACGTATGTTGCTATATCAGTGGTGTAATACAACTTTTTCATGTCAAGGACCCCCCAAAATGATATGTGTTTGGCCACGGACCCCCATCTCAACATATGTTGTTCCAGGGACCCCCAGAAGCAAAGATCTGAGTTAAAAATGTTCGCTTCAAAAATGGCGCTTTAAAAAAGCACATAGCGCGGCACTCGTGGTTGGATATCTGCTATTTTTGAAAAATCTTGAACATTTGTGCAAATCTTTGAATGTATAATTGTGTTTTAAAGCGAACTTAATGGGTCTTACCCCATTAAGGGATATTATTCTTATTTAAGCTTCATGTCTCCACAACGTGGGCTGTGTCACCTAGAGAGTCTGCTTTGTTGTCCAGGCCCATTACCACGCTACATATAAAACTTTTCTTTTATACGAAACATTAAAAGAAGGAACAGTGCTTCTTTTGGTCTTCTTTTGGGACACAAGAGGTTGTTGAAGAGGAAGGTCGACACGTGTTGCTAATCGTAGCCATTAGGCCTACTCGTTGAATTAACCAACATTCAGTGAGCAACAATGTTGTTCTGTGACTTACATATTAAGACCAAATCGGTGTAGAAAGTAACATTTACACAAGTACATTTACTGAAATCACTTCAGAAACTTACTATCTACCATGAAAACCTATTCTTAGGTCGATAAGTCGAGGTATTAAATGTACTGTAGTGTCAGAAGTGTGGAGGAGTAGCGTACAAAGGGTACAGCATAAACGGCCCTATCTTGGCCAAGAGTGGCTAAGCCCATTATTTGGGGATTTAGCATGGCGCAAGGGCCGTTCGCGTGCAAAAGTTGCTATCTTCGGACACCATATCCCTTAAACACTTGCGCTATACCCGTTACATTATGCATATGTGTGGTTTGGGCATTACATTAATAAAACCAATCACAGTGCCAGATGCCCTTGCCTTTAAGAGAAGACCCCAATGCAATCTTACGTTCTCTCCCTCTCTGCCCACGGAAGAGAGACGTTGCCTTGGAATACATTTTTATTTGATACACAGAATTATCACTCACTGGTTATATTGATTATAAATTTAAAAAAATCCTATCACACAAATATTTGGCGGACCCCCTGTAGTAACTCTGAGGACCCCCTAGGGGTCCCGGACCCCCTGTTGAAGACGACTGCTTTAAACTATATGTTCTAAAGCTAAACTGGAAAGGTGCGCTCTACAGAGCTCAGATCTCTGCCAGATGTGGCTTTTAGAATAAGCTTGTAGATTAACTGTGTTCTTACTTGATTCAGTGCTGTGTATTTGTGTTGTGGGCTGCATGCGCTGCATGTGATCCAATGTATCCAGGGACGTGCTGGGCCCCTAATTCAGCCTGGGAATCTCAGATATAGAGAGGCTCGATTTTTTTTACTTCATTTTGGACGTTTTTTACTTAATTTCGGACGTTTTTTTTTAACCCTTTAAGACCGGGAAAGCAGCATGTGACAGCGTGTCATTTTTTTATTTCTTTGGCTATTCAAAAATAGCAGATATACAAGCTCATAGCGCGGCACTGTAGATCTGCTATTTTTTTTGAAAAATCGTGAAAATGTGTGCAAATCTTTAGTTTGAATATATATATACTTTTTTAAAGCAAACATTTTTAACTCAAATCTTTGCTTCTGGGGATTTTACAAATGTCTTCTAAATCCTAATCCTTTTTTTTTTTTTACTTATTGTTGCTATATTATCAATGGTTTTCAAACTTTTTTCATGTCAAGGACCCCCAAAATAATATGTATTTGACTGCGGACCCCTTCCCATCTAAAAATATTTTGTTCCAGGGACCCCCAGAAGCAAAGATTTGAGTTAAAAATGTAAAAAGATAAGATTTGCACAAATTTTCAGGATTTTTCTAAAAATAGCAGTGTGTGTGTGTGTGTGTGCGCGCGCGTGCGCGTGTGCGTGTGTGTGTGTGCCAATCTGAGGAATTGTGAAACCGGTGTTGAAAAAACAAGCCTTTGAGCTTGCAACTCTAAACTAAAGGTAGGGTCAATGACATCAGCACTTGTCTTTGGATGGATTGGAAAACTATTCGGGGAGTGTATTCCTTGGCCAGCGTGCACAGAAGATTTGGCACTGAATGGTCAGACGTTTGCCAAATTAACCGCAAACACACAGACAGACAGACAGACAGATGCACAGGGGGTAAAACATACTCTCTCGCCCCACCTTTGGCTGGCGGAGATAATTAAAAGCTTTGGTAGGTGGGGCTGTACTGTAGCTCCACTGGAACAGGGCAGCACATCACTGATAGGCTATGTGACGATCAGTGGTGGACACTAACTACTTACATAACGTGGCTGTCGGGCAGAAACCTCTAATCTCCATATTCTAACCGTTTGTGTTTTTTTCGTAAATTAACGGCCTACTCGATCATACTACAGTGTCACACAAGAGCATCAAAAGTAGAAGCTCTGCAAGCTCGAAACGTGGCGTGAATTGGCGCGTTTCGAGCTTGTAGATCTGCTTATTTTACTGTTTTTGAATTTGAATCCTGAAAGGTATAACTATAAAAGGCCAAAGATTCGACTGGTTGTCTAAACTTGAGTCAAGGTGTCCAAGTAGGAATTAAACCGAGATGCCCCTTTGCAATGGAAGGAGGAGAATCATTGGGAACGAATCTGTGGGATCTCTGGGTTGCCAGCTACCCAGGTTCATCCAGATGGCAACAAGCTTTCTCGTAATTGGAGCCGAACAGTCTTTCAGATAGATTCTCAGTGGGATCTGTTTTAATGCTTCTGGGGATTTTACAAATGTCTTCTAAATCCTAACAGTTTTTTTTCCCTAAAGTTTTTTTAAAACATTTTTTTTTACTTATGTTGCTATATTATCAATGGTTTTCAAACTTTTTTCATGTCAAGGACCCCCAAAATAATACGTATTTGACTGCGGACCCCTTCCCATCTAAAAATATTTTGTTCCAGGGACCCCCAGAAGCAAAGATTTGAGTTAAAAATGTCTAAAGATTTGCACACATTTTCAGGATTTTTCTAAAAATAGCAGTGTGTGTGTGTGTGTGTGTGTGTGTGTGTGTGTGTGTGTGTGTGTGTGTGTGTGTGTGTGTGTGTGTGTGTGTGTGTGTGTGTGTGTGTGTGTGTGTGTGTGTGTGTGTGTGTGTTCACAATTCCTCAGATTGGCACACACACACACGAACACACGAAACCGGTCCCCGGCTTCGTGTCTTAGAGGTAGTTGATATCTCTGGGCATCGCCAATGGATCTGAACTAACCCGGGGATTATTCTGCCTTTCATGCCGTTGGCTGCGGTGCTGGAGTCATTCCGGTGATGATGCTGTGCTTCAGTCATATCCATACATGGAGCCCCGGTCATGCCCAAAGATAGGGTCTATGATCTCAGGCTTGGGTGTTTCGGTTAGCCCCATATATGGAGCTTCCAGGAGGGGGTCTATGATGTCAGACCTGGGTACGTCAGTTATCTCCATATATGGAGCTTCCAGCACACTTGGGTATGTCAGTTATCTCCATATATGGGGACGTCGGGATGAAATAGGTCAGGTTTCTCCTTATATGGGGTTCCGGGCATCCTGAGCATAGTCTAACTCAAGGTGGTATCCATTTATGACTAATGCTGGCAAGTATGCTCTGAAACGTTCTTACAGTCACCCCACAGATTTCCTGTGGAAATGTGTAAAATATCGAAAATGCTTTCTGGCATACGTTTATTCATTCAAGCCAGAGAGACATCCAGACACCCAGCAACCACCCGAATCCAATCCCACCCAATCCGGAGCCCTCAGACACTCACCTCCACCCTTCTTCCTTTTTTCCTTTTCCCTCTTTTTTCCTTGTCATTTTCCTTTGTTTCCTTTCAAAATATATTTTTCCCTTTCATGTTTAGTCACTCAAGGCGGGAATGCAAAGGATCCTGGCTACTGGGCGCACATAGGTCCGGTCTCCAACCTTCACCTCGACGGACCTCACTTGGTTGTCTGCTCCTGGAAAGGTCCGGGAGACCCGTCTGGTAGGCCAGAGAGCTCGAGGCAATTGTGGATCCACGATCATAACCGGGGTGCCGACCTGGATATCCACCTTCTCGGTCTGCCATTTCTGACGAACCTGGAGGTTTGGTAGGTAGTACTTCAAGAAATGTTTCCAGAATTGATCGGCGAGTATTTGACTGTGCCTCCATCTTCGTCTGCTCAGCATGGCCCAGCTCCGCCTTCGGTTGTCGTCCGAACTGTGGGTGGCCATTCTCTTCGTGCTCCTGTCCCTTCTTAGTCTCCCCCCGAGGTTGCAAGTCATGGAGAACCTCCAGATGAATGCGGTTACATCGTGAACATTTCTTCCGCAGATCACAGTCCCTTGCCAGATGGGATCTTCCACACTGCCAACACATGCCTCCGTTCCTGATCCAGTGCCGTTTGTGAGCTATAGTTAGCTGCTCGAAGTCTTTGCAGTAGTTCAGAGTGTGTCTATTGTGGTTACAGTATGGGCAATACTTTCTGTGATTCTTCGATCCATTCGGACCCTGGGACTGTGCAGGGGTTGAGTTTGTTGTGTTTGGTATTATGTTCACCGGTCTCCTATGCGGCTGGGCAGCTCTGCGCGGACTACGGAAATGTGTCGTCTTGTGCAGGCCCCTCATTGGACTACGTCCTCGGAAACTCATTGGTGATCCATTAGCCCGCATCTTAATCTCAAACTCCAACCATTCTGACAAATCTAGAAGAGACGGGACCCAAATGCGTCTATGGTAGATGAACCTATAAAAGGTTGCCTGCAAGTCAGACGGCAGTTTATTTAGAAGTTGAATGACATTGATTTCACATTCCAGGTCCGCTCTTCCAGCCCTCCCTGATTTTGAGAGCAGGGCCACCAAAGCCCAGACCCTTAGAGCAAATGTTCGGAATGCCTCAGCGTCTTCATTCCTGATGCTAGGACCTTGTATTAGTTTGACGATGCTCTCCCGAGCCACTCGAGCCACTCCAGACTTGAACTCTTCTGAGGCGTAAGGAGGGAAGGCCTCGATTGCTCTCTTTAATTCGGCAGATTCCCTAGGGTCAGGAGAAGCGAAGACCGGTATGGTAGGTGCCGGCCCACTGTAGGGCATCTCCCAGCAGCAGCCCCCCTGATGGTTATGTCGGCGATCCACTGGGGATCGGGCTTCCTGCTGGGGAACCAAAGGTCCCTGTGCGTCGGGACAGGTCTGAGACCCCTGTGTGGAGCCGTAAGGACAGATTCGGGGTTCCAGTGAGGAATCAGGGGGTGGTACTGGACTGCGAGCATCGATAACACTTCTCATTTCTTCCGACAGTTCTTGGAACCTTTGTTGGATCTGTTGTTGAATCTGCTGCTGGAGCTCTTCAAGTGTTCCCTCATGTAGTAGACTCATCGTAGTCGTAGTCTCATTAACTGAGGTGTCTAGAGTAATGGTAATGGTAGTAACGGATCTTACTCCAGCAGGGTCACCTCTGGTATATTTTACAGATGATGTCCCATCTGCGGGGTTGGCAGGGTCGGAGTCATCCGACCGACCCTGATGCTTCCTCTTCCTCATGGCTTCTTCCGACAGTTCTTGGAACCTTTGTTGGATCTGTTGTTGAATCTGCTGCTGGAGCTCTTTAAGTGTTCCCTCATGTCGTAGAGTCGTCACCAGAGTCGTAGACTTAACTGAGGTGTCAAGAGTAATGGTAATGGTAGTAATGGATCTTACTCCACCAGGGTCGCCTCTGGTATATTTTACAGATGATGTCCCATCTGCGGGGTTGGCAGGGTCGGAGTCATCCGACCGACCCTGATGCTTCCTCTTCCTCGTGGCTTTGGGCATATTGCTCTCACAGTAGCGCTTCAGAAGGCAACAAGCTTTCTCGTAGTTGGAGTCAAACTGGTCAATGTCTTGAAGGTCTGGTCTTGCAGATAGATTCTCAGTGGGATCTGTATTAATGCTTTGTGTCTTAGAGGTAGTTACTATCTCTGGGTATCGCCCACGGATCTGAACTAACCCGGGGATAATTTTGCCTTTTATGTCGTTGCCTGCTGTGCTGGTGTCATCACGGTGATGTCACTGTACGTCAGTCACATCCATATATGGAGCCCTGATGTCGGTCATGCCCAAAGATAGGGTCTATGATGTCAGGCTGGGACATTTCGGTTAGCTCCATATATGGAGCTTCCAGGAGGGGGTCTATGATGTCCAGACTTGGGTATGTCTATTATCTCCATATATGGAGATGTCGGGATGGGATAAGTCAGTTATCTCCATATGGGGATGTCGGGATGGGATAAGTCAGTTATCTCCTTATATGGGGTTCCGGGCATCCTCAGCACGGTCTACCTCGTGGTGTTATCCATTTATGACTAATGCTGGAAAATATTCTCTGAAACATTCTTTCCAGTGACAGTTTTGGAGACGATTTACTTTAGTACTATCTATTTTTTACATTTCACAAAACTCAGCGCTTCCCTGTGTCCTGGTTATCACCTTCACTTTTCATTGTTTTGTTATATTATACAACAAGAACATGTCAAATTTCAGTAAAACGATTGCGTTCTTTGTTTATCTCGGCATTGTTTCGTCTACTTTTCATTATTCACTATACATTTGGCTCTTTGGAGCATATTTATTTTCTTTCAACATTATTTCGGCCCCGTACGAACCGCACCGGAAGGGAACGCTGTTAGCAAGAGTTAGCAAAAATGGCTAATAGTTCTAAAAACATTTGCCACTTAATATATGTCTTTGCAGTCACCGCGGTAATGTCCCTATTCCCACCCCAGTCACATTAATGTCCCTAATTTTCGTGCCGTGTAATGTCCCAAAGAAAACATTATTAACCATGTTATCATCTTTATAAACAACAGTTCTGCGTGCGGCCCGTGTGGTCTGTTGTCTGAGTGTTGTTTTCCGACAGTTGCCAGGTTTAGCGAGAGAAACAAGCAACCAGGTCTATGAAAATTGGCTCCGGTGTTGCTTGCCCAAAGTCGCTTATAATACGCAACACTGAAAACAAGCAACCAGGTCTCCCAGCTGCTGCGAATCGCAGCAAAGCGAGTCCATCGGGGGTCGCCCCGCGGCGGTCCCCGGACCCCCGCGAAGCATTCGTTGGGAGTCCGGGGACCCCCACGAAGAGTGCGCACATATAGCATGGACTATAAGAATAACAATAACGGAGGGAAGCATTCGCTGGGGGTTAATTGGGGGAAGAGTTCATAACCCAAAAGTCTGTTAATACTTTGGCTATATACTCATGACATCAGGGATCTCCTTACATGGGAATAAAATAAGTACTGACAAATACAGACATCTCCATATATGGCCATAAAAGGGACAAGGACCGACAGATCTCCATATATGGCCATATCTGTCACATCGGCAGTGGCACGTAGGTGTCGAACGCTAGAGGAATTTCTAGTTAAGTACATTTTTTTAGTATTTGTTTTCTTTGCAAGCATATGACTTTCCCTCTGCTGCATTTCCAATAGAAATATTGTAGGAAGGGACTCTTGGGACCTAAAAAATACTGAAAATAGCCAAATCTACGAGCTCATTCATAGATTGGCAATTTTAGCATTTAAAAAAAAAAAATAGAAAATGTCCTAAATTTCAATACAGCAATGCATTGATATTAAAAAGAAAACGTACATGTAAGTACATTTACTTAAGTACTGTACTTAAGTACAATTTTGAGGTATTCGTGCTTTACTTGAGTATTTACAGTTCCCAATACTTTTACTTCTACCCCACTACATGACTTTTAAGACCTTTTTATTACCTACAAAAAAAAAGAAAGAAAAGAAAAAGACCATTACTGCATCAAAAGTAACTAATCAACAAACTATACTATAAAAAACTGGTCAAACATTGGCCAAATTGACAAATAATATAAGAAAGAGGCAAACATTTTGAAAATAGCTGATCTACAAGCAGAGCTTGTAGATATGATTTTTTCGCAATATTTTTCTGTGGAACTGTCACGGTCCGCTCCTCGGGCCGTGGACTGTGACTTTATCATTTAGCCCTGGACTGCCCTTATATGGTATTGGACCCTTTTGGGCTGTTCTTTAGGCCTGTTTTGGCCATTCTTCTGTTGTATCGTTCCAATTGTATTTCTGTTACTCTCTGTTGTTGCCTTTTTTGTTCTGTACCGTTATTTTGTAGTATTGTTTAGTGTTCTGCTTACACTGTTACCTGTCTTGTCTTGTCTCACCTCCCTGTTGATTACTAGTCTTCTCCACCTGTGTGCTCTTGGTCCCCCAGCCTAACCTATTATAAATTGTCTGTTCACCCGTGTCCTGTTAATCCTTGTCTATTTAAGTCCTGTGTTTGCTTCAGTTCACTGTTGGTTCGTTGATTTTAGTCGTGTGAGTCTATGCCAGTCTTTGTCTCCTGACTTATTGTTGCCTTGTATTAAGTTCCCCTAGCTTTCCAAGTTTAGTTTTCCCTTACTCCTTTATTGTCTCTTTCGTGTTCTAACTGATTACCCGGTTACTGACTTTGCCTGTACGTTAATTGCTACCTACTCCTTTTGTGTCGGTATTAATAAACACTTTAATTTGAGCTGCGCTGCCTCTGCCTCTCATCTCGCACTTGGGTCAACACCTCTCTGCCTCGCACTGTGACAGGAACTGATTCAAGCAAAATGTAATGCCTCAACTCCTACAATTCCAAGTGCTTGTCAGGGTGGGGGGTCCCCAGTTCAAATATGATTATTTTGGGGTTCGTGGCCTAAAATGGTTGAGAACCACTATTATAGGGGACTATAACATTATACCTGTGCAGTATATTCATATTCAATATTCATCGATTATTGTCAATCAATGAAATGTCAGTTAGTTGACATTGCAGTGCTTAGGAGGGCCGCTAGCTTGAAGAAGTTTCAAATACTTTTGGCAATATTCCTGTGAGTTTTATAAGGTAATATGGTAATAGGAGATCAATGAAAATGTCAGTTATATGGCAGTGTAAGAGGGTTACTGTATCATTGGTTGGGGACACACATGTTTGTCCTTGTTTTTATGTCCCTGCCAGTCTAGGCCAGGTTGTCTGTCCGTCCGTCCTTGCATTCGTCTGTCTGTCTGTCTGTCTGTCTGTCTGTCTGTCTGTCTGTCTGTCTGTCTGTCTGTCTGTCTGTCTGTCTGTCTGTCTGTCTGTCTGTCTGTCTGTCTGTCCGTCCGTCCGTCCTAACATTGTGAACGTGATATCTTTTGTGATACTTTTGTTTCACAAGTTAATGTATTGGGTCTGATTTTGATGATGTTAACTATTACTATTTTTTGTGGGGGGATTGGTTATATATACAGTATATAACCAATCCCAAGTGTGTGTGTGTGTGTGTGTGTGTGTGTGTGTGTGTGTGTGTGTGTGTGTGTGTGTGTGTGTGTGTGTGTGTGTGTGTGTGTGTGTGTGTGTATATATATATATATATATATATATATATATATATATATATATATATATATAGTATACAAACTGATTGGCCAAATTGTTTAATAATATAAGAAAGAGGCAGCAATTGTGAAAATAGCCGATTCACAAGCTCACAACGCCTCGCGTTGGCGTTGCGAGGCGTTGCAAGCTTGTATATCTGCTATTTTCACAATGTTTATCTGTGGAACCGAGTCAAAGTAAATGTAATGCCTCAACTCCTACAATTCCAAGTGCCTGTCAGGGTGGGGGTCCCCAATTCAAATGTGATTATTTGGGGCGGGGGGGTCGTCACGGCCTAAAAAGGTTGAGATACTGCTCTATACAGCACCATAACTATTTACAATTTAGGCATTTCGCATCCATTCTCATCCATTAGGTCTCTTGTAATGCTGGTGACCCTAGTAAGTATGTTTATTTAAAATTGTCTCTCTCTGGCCGTGTAAAGAGCATCAGCTTAAGGTTTGGGAGTTGGAGAGGATTTCTCTGTTTGCCCATTAATATAACAGGATGGTTTCTGCAGGTTGAATGGTTACTCCCTCATCAATGGGCTTTTTTTTTGGCTCAAGATAAAACATTAAATATACATGGCAGCCGTAAGACCTACAGTATTTGTACGTTTTTCTCTTGCTTGGCCGTACTGTACCTTATTTCGGGGCGTTGTTGAAAGTGCTGCTGAATAACAAATCAAGCGAACAGGCACTCGCATGTCAACCCACCGCTTGCGCCATAGCTATGACTATTACATTGAGCTTTATCGCATCTTAATTTATTTATTTTTCAACCTCCAAAGCCCCTTTCGATGTATGATGTAGTCAAGGGGACCCCAAGGTAAACAACAATGACACAGTAATCTATCATGGTTAAATAATATGCAATGAAATGAAAGCTTTTAGCCAAATTGCCATTAGTGCATTATGCACAGTGAGAATAGGTCACAGTATTGCCACCTCCCACTAGCATAATCGCCACTCCACTATATCAACAACACAGGACTAAGACGTTATACACTATACTGTACATAATATAGTATTGTGTGTGCATATGTAATGTTTTTGCTCTTCCTCATGGACCTATTATACCAGTGTCAGTTTACTTTATGTGGATTATATGCGACACACGCTGACATTTTGCACCTTAATCCCATGTACAAAGCAATGACTTTTTCGTGTTTTTCTTGCACCTTAACTAACGTCCATACTCCATAGTATATCTTGTACATTATACATCTGCTGCTATGCTCACGCACCTTTATACGCTCAGGTACTAAGCGTAAATATGTAAATCATTTCTTTGTTTTCTTTGATTGATCTCTCTTCCCCCTTGCCTCCCCCCTTCTTCTACTTCCCTTTCTTTTTTCCTATGGAAGTAACAAAACGATAGAACTTGTACAACAACAAATTTCACCCACTTTTTTTACTTGTGTGATGTGACAATAAAGCTGATTCTGATGCACTGATATATATACAGCCTACAGTTTGTTAGCGTCTGGTGTTCTTGTTGATGTCCTCGACAGGCAGTTTGCAGCTATGAATAAATATCCTGTAATTAGTTATTTTTTGCTTAATTCCGATTTAATTTGGAATCTCATCGGTTCCTAATTGGCTCCCGCTAATGTCCTACGGTGTTGACGAGAGAAAGTGATATTCAACTATACAGCAGTCAAACGCAGACTGTATGAATGACAGAGGCATCCAATTAAAATTGATCACAATCTCCGGGGCCTATGCTCTTACCTCCACACATACATTACAGAGATTGACATGCCCCGAGATCTAATTTCCCCATACACTGAGAAACTGACTAGAGACTTGCCTTAATCGCCAGCTGAGCCGTAACCTTGAACATCTATGAAGTCATGTAGGCTATACTCCTTCATGGAAATGCATTGCATTGTCTTTCTAGCATACCCTAGAAAAGTTTTGCTTCTCGTAACTGCTTTTGTTTGTTGGTTAAAACATCATCCGTGATGTTTTATCCAACAAACATCCAATCGTGACATCGGTGACATTTTATATACTTATAACAGACAGTGCAGCAACTAATAATGTTTGAATAAGAGACCAAAAAACAGCATGCAATAGATACCAATGGAAACTAATTGAAAGTTTAAAAAGAGGATGGCAATGGGAGAGCACGTACCGTTTCTTTTCCAAAAGAACAAATCTATTGAAGTAAGATGCATTTGGCCCATGAGATCAATAGATGGAGCACATCTTTTGAAGGAACAAAGCAACGAATATCGCTTTAATCTAATGAATACAATAAGCTTTGTCCTCAACAGGTCTTCAGTATAGTCACAGAGAGGTGCATACAGTATACTTATGAGGCAGGAGTGGAATTTTGCTCAGTTCAAGATATTCTACATTTCCTTTCTTATCTCTGTGATGTCTACGTTAAATTATAGTTCCATTCCATTTTTTAAGAACACCCCACCACCACCACACACAACAGGTTTTCTCTGAGACACGATCTGAAGTGGCTGGCTGTGTTAGTTACTGTTGTCGCCATGCAGTCCCTGTGGTTAACCACTTAAACCCCATATATGGTTGAGTGGAGTCCCTCAGGGCTCTATACCTTTTATCTTTTCTGTTAATATGGGGACGGCTTTCGCTGAAAATAGCCGATCGACGACAAGCTCACAACGCGTCGCGCTGCGACACACTGTGAGCTTGTAGAACCGGCTAGATTTTGGAAAGCAACTCAAATCTTTGCTTCTGGGGGTCCCTGGAACAAAATGTTATGAGATGGGGGGGGGGGGGGGGGCGGGGGGTCTGTGGCCAAATACATATCATTTTGGGGGTACTTGACACGAAAACGTTTTTGAGAACCACTGTTAGCAACATAAGTTTTTCAGAAAACCGTTGGGCCGATTCTACAAGACACTTGTAGCCTCAGCTCTTAATGGGTTAAGTGGTTAAATGGCGGTGGATAGCAGACTGGGCTGGGTTGTGGGGGGTGGGGGGGGGGGGGGGGTAGTGATGGATGGGGTGTGTCTGGAGGCTGTCTGCTGGAGGGCAACCGTCCGCCATCGTCTGCCTGTCGTCCCACTGCCCTCTGAGGAGCATGATGCAGTGGAATGGCAGGGTGGGCGCCTCCATAACTGCGTGGCATATTTTAGAGGAGGGCTAATGGGACATACAGGGAGGGCTGGTCAGCGCTGATAAAAAGCCCACGTCCTTGAGAGGTGGACGAAGAGTATGGGCTAGAGGTAATCCTCACCTCCTCCATGCGATGTGTGCGTGTGCGTGTGCGTGTGTGTGTGTGTGAGTGAGTGTGCGCAATCGATTCATTGAATACTTTATTAACAGTTTGCAAAAAAGGTACGTTGTTACAAATTTATACAAAAGGTGCTAAAGGGATAACACAAAAAACCCTAAGGGCTTATTTCCTGTGTATTCAATTCATCGAGACATTTAAAGACGAACAATAATATACAATACTATGCAAAACATATTATTGTATTGCGGTTTTGAAGGAGGGTATGGAGTCACACTTTGTTATGGCTGTTTGTAGGGCATTCCACATTTTGGTGGCATAACAGTAGAATGAATTTATTTAACCCCTTGTTTGAGCCGAACCTGGGTTGAACGAGATTAGTGGAGCTGCCTCTGGTGTTGTGCTTGTGTGTGTCTAACGTTATTGAAGTAGTAGTAGACAGGTTACATGGGTGTCTCTGTAGTATTGCGTATCTTGAAGACCAGGCCCAAGTGTTTGTGTACGTGTGAGTGGTGTAAAGTAACTAAGTACGTTTACTCAAGTACTGTACTTTGAGGAATTTAAAAGTACAGTTAAAAGTACTTTTTTGAGGAAAGTAAAAGTACAAAAAATGTTTGAAAATAGCCTATCAACAATCTCACAACGAGTCGCGATGCGACGCGTTGTGAGCTTGTAGATCTGCTATTTTCAAACATTTTTTGTACTTTTACTTTTGGTATTTTAATTATATTTTGATGCCAATACTTTTGTACTTTTACTCAAGTAACATTTTTAACCACAGTATTTTTATATTGTGGTATTGATACTTTTACTTAAGTAAAACATTTCAGTACTTTTACCACCACTGCGTGTGACTAATAGGGCAGATAGTGTATGCCTTTGTCTAATCAATATACTGTAGCACTCAGGTTCTTCCAGGCAGATGTGATTCAGGGATTCAGTTTGGTCCTGATGTGACCCAGTGTGACACATACAACGTACTGTACATGCATGATGTCCCGTCATGCATGTGCTTCTTGAAACCATCGGTGCGTTACCGTGCATACTTTACTTGCTGTCATACAGTTCAGACTATACAAATATTTACAAATATACTTTATATTTACAGTTCAGTGTAGCACAAATCCTTCAATTTAGCAGATAGTCACCTAACGCATTTCTGAATTACCAGTGAAGGAAGGAACCAGGGTTCGAGAAGGCAGGGTTGAAAAAATAAAGTTTTTTTTTTTTTTTTTTTACTATCACAATTAAAAAAATATTTTAAAGTATGATATTATCAAACAAAAATATCAAACTTACATTTCCAAAAAGAAAATGCATGTATTTAACCGGGGCGAGTTGTATATCAAAATCAGAGGCATGGATTTTCCGCTTCAAATCTAATCCTGCTTGAAGGTATAGGTCTAATTGTCCAACACATATTTCTTCAATTTGTGCTCAAACTTTCCAAGCACACATTTGCATTAGCCTGGTTCCAGACGAATCTGCCAGTGCAAAATAAGTCTGTCCATATACATTTGCATACCTTCCTGTTCTCCTTATTATTCCAACCACCTCTCTGTCTGTCTGTCTGTCTGTCTGTGACTCCCCACAGCTTTCAGTCTGGGACATTTAGTGGCTCTGGTAATTACTTTGACATGACTGCAAGTGAACACAGACCTCTTCATGCTCATCTGTTGTGGTTATGATGAGAAACAGCAAAAAACAAACCATCCATATATCAGCGCATTGCTCAGGCACTGAGCAATGGCCTGCATGATTTGATACAGATGACACGAAAACTCTTACGCCCTGTGACTGTTGTTGTGGAGGTGACAGAGGTAACCATGACATCTTAAAAGAGATTATCTGCTGTATGCTGTTTGAGGGGGGAAAAAGGCAAATGGTATAGAAGTCCTGCCAGCAGTTCATCCAGCCATTTGCGTCATTTCAAATGATGCAAATGGCTGGATGAACTGCTGCTAGCAGGGCTTCTACACGATTGTGTCATCCACCCGACAGACCACCTGTCCTCCAGAACATATTTCTCCCTCGACCTTCTTCCAGACCATTACCCCTGATCTACGGCACTCCCATTCGCTTCCTCCGCCATCATCAACAAATCCATAACCCCAGGCTGCGTCCCATCTGCATTCTTGTCAGCCAGAGTTACTCTGCTCTCGGACTCCTCAGACGTCAAAGAAATATAGGCCGGTGGTGTCCAGTGGTGTAAAGTAACTAAGTACATTTACTCAAGTACTGTACTTAAGTACAATTCTGAGGTATTTGTACTTGACTTGAGTATTTCCAATTTCCAATACTTTTACTTCTACTCCACTACATCTCAGAGGCAAATATTGTACTTTTACTCCACTTCAATTATTTGAGAACTTTAGTTACTTTTCAGATATAAATGACTATATCATGAAACATACATTAACCACTTTAGCCCTATTCTATACCTAGGCTATTTTCAAATATTTTAGTACTTTTACTTTTGGTACTACAAGTACATTTTGATTCCAATACTTTTGTACTAGTATTTTTTTTATTCTGGACTTTTACTTGTAACAGAGCGCAGTATTGGTACTTTTACTTAAGTAAAGAAATGTGAGTACTTCTTCCACCGCTGCCGGTGTGTCACTATACTTTCCTTTCTTTCGGAACCTCTTGAATGAGTTGTTTCTAACCAGCTGTCTCTCCATTCTCTCAGAGAGAATAACATCTTGGATCCTAATCAGTCAGGATTCAAGCTGGCCAACTCCACCGAAACATAAGGTCTCGCGGTCACAGAGGCACTCCATGTCTCCCACGCCTCAATCCTCATCTTTCTTGACTTTCTGGTGGGCGGTCTCAGAACTTTTTCCTCAGAACTTTTTCCTCAGAACACACTAGTTGGGGAAGCCTGTCCAAAACCGGACGTTTTTTTCCGACGTCGGAAGGAGCATGTACTGGCCTTTACTCAGGTCCTATAGACTAGTTGGACAAAGATGCCTCTAACTCAGGAAATGTTTTAGACCAGGGGTCTTCAGCCTTTTCAGGCCAAGGACCCCCTAGCTGAGAGAGAGATAAAGCAGGGACCCCCTACTCTATATTGTATACAATTGTGTTTCAGATTATTTTCATTTTTTTTTTACTTAGTCTGCCCTCTTTTCCCTCTACACCTAGCCTCTTTGCCAAAAATAGCCGATCTACAAGCTCACAACGCCTCGCAGCGCGAGGCGTTGTGAGCTTGTAGATCGGCTATTTTTGGCTAAAGTTCTCCTCAGAAAAGGGGATGCTAGGGTTCAGCAGGGCCGGACTGGGACCAAAATTCAGGGGGGGGGGGGGGGGGGGGGGGCGGCCTTTCACTGTCTTTCACTCAGCCCTGCACATGAACTCTGCGGCCGCACTGAGGCGCCTGCTGGAAAGCATCCCAGCCCAAACATTAACGTAACTAATAATTGGGCCGCGCGACTCTGATATGACCGTAATAACCCTAAAACATTTTTTTAAATATATTTTTCAAAAAAAAAAAAAAAAAAAAAAAAGTTTTTTTTTTTTTTTTTTTTTTTTTTTTGGCCCAGTGGCCCACTGGCCCAGCGGCCCACCGGGCATTTGCCCGGTACGCCAAATGGCCAGTCCGCCGCTGGGGTTCAGAGTGGTAAAAAAAAAAAGAAATATCCCACAAAGATTTGGCGGACCCCCTGTAGTAGCTCTGAGGACCCCCTAGGGGTCCCGGACCCCCTGTTGAAGATCCCTGTTTTAGACTGAAAATGATGACTGACAGATTGAAATTAAGTCATCAGCTTGTGTTCTGTAAGGTAAATCACATTTTAATATTTTTTACTAAAGGATATAATTTCATTTAGAAATATGTTGAACATTATATTGAGACTAAATATTTAGCCATGCACAATTTTCTCTTTGAATTATGTCAGAAAAGTTCAAATTGAAATGATGTAGTGCAATCTGCTCAGACAATTACATTTTATTGTCACTGTCGGATATGTTCCAAACAGTTACTTTTCAGGAAATGGAGAAAAAAAGAACCCTGTCACGACTAAGTATAAAATGTGTCATTCATTTATGGAAAAACACAGAAAGATGAAACATGGAGATACAAGGTTTCTGCTGCGTGCAATATGCTTCTGTGAAACAGAGACCCCCGTCTGATGAAGCATCATCTTTCTATGCCAGAAAACAAAATCAATGTGTGCCTCGCCGAATGTGATGAAATCTTGACAGCACACATAGATCTCTGTGATGCCCTCAGGCGTTCTGCGTATATATATACACACAGCAAGGCTAATAAAATTATTTTTCATGTCATTGCTGGTCTATTGCCACATGTTGTTTTCGCCCTTCAGGGCATGTCTTCGCAGTTAGCGTTCATATCTAGTAATATCTCAACACTTCGTATAGTTCATGCTATCACAGTCGGTTTAGACGGTGTGTTTTTGTGTTATTCGGCGTGGCTCATCACAAAATGTGTTCATCGCTGATGGAGATGAACACGTCTCCCCACTATGGATCTAACATGTATCTTCGATTATCCTATTTACCCAAAGCTTGAGATTCTTTAGTTGAGTTGCAGACCACGTCTTACTGATTAATCTTTTAGAAAGTGAGATTAATTAGATATCATTGGATGTCCTTTAAAACTCAGTGAAACCTTTTCCACCTCCACTTCTTCTCTCACATTACCTCGCATATAACCACTTAAACCAGTGGTCTTAAACAGGGGGTCCGGGACCCCTAGGGGGTCCTCAGAGTTACTACAGGGGGTCCGTCAAATCTTTGTGTGGTGGGGACCATTAGCTGAAAATAGCAGATCTACAAGCAGCGCGAGGCGTCGTGAGCTTGTAGATTTCTTTTAGATTTCGCAGAGTCGGTGTAGAGGGAAAAAGATCAAACCAAGTACAGAGCCAACGGTCAAGTTGACTAAATATTGAGGGTTTAAAAGGTTAACTGTCTCAAAATACACTTTAACATGAATCCAACTATATGAAATATATGAAAAAAGTTTAATCTGCAGCATAATTTTAAACAATATTTAGTGGGGGACCCTGCTTCATCTCTCTCTCAGCTAAGGGGTCCTTGGCCTGAAAACGTTGAAGACCCCTGACTTAAACCCTATACTGTACCTCGTTGACCGGGGTTCCCCTGCAGTGGTCTGTACTTGGGGGGCCCCCTCCTTTTTTCCCTGTTCACCAAATCTCTTTGCCGAACATATGCTCAGAATAGGGATGCTAGAGGGTGCATGTGGTTAATTTACATGGCCATAAATCATAATAGAAACACATGCTCCGCTTGTCCGTGATATCCTGAGCTATATACGGTGAAATGCACCATCTTGAGACGTAGCTGTCCAGCACACCGGTGTTCAGCTTTTTACCCACTGTGATGGATTGAGCAGAGCCAGCTGCTGTTGTACTTAAGTAGAAGTATCAATACTGCAATGTGGAATACTCTTTAACAAGTAAAAGTCCGGAATTCAAATTTACTTGAGTAAAAGTACAAAAGTATTGGTATCAAAATGTACTTAAAGTACCAAAAGTAGAAAGCACTCATTATGCGGAATGTTTGAGGTTTTCAAATGTGTAAAATGTGTACAAATCTTTTGAAAACAGCCGATCTACAAGCTCACAATGCGTCGCATCGCGACGCATTGTGAGCTTGTAGATCGGTTATTTGTACTTAGGTAGGCTACAGTACTTGAGTACATGTAGTTTCCACCACTGTGTTGTAGTACCACTGCATCCCCCACACAGTGGCTCATTGCTCTGTGAAGTTCTGGAGTGCATGCGTATGGAGCGGGGGTGGGGGGGTGTGTGAGCGCCATATGAGGCCGACAGCCCTTGGGGGGCAAATATGGGGGCATGTGGAACTCTGTTGGGTGTACATCTGGGGGGGGGGGCTGGCTGCTGGCCCCTATTTGATGGCACAAGTGCCAGTCTCAGCTAAAAAGTCCAGCTGTCCATGCAGACACAAATGCCCACTCCACTCCGATGACTACTTTCAAGCATTCACTCCTGTTCAAGCCATTTGAGACATTATTTAAAGGGACAGTTCACCCACTTCATAGATAGTTCATAGTTCAAAATTATCTTTTTTTCTGTCGATTAGTCACCCTCCATGGAGACTTCATTCATGGATAGTTATTTATTTTTGTCGCATTCCTCAGCCAATAATTTGATGACCAAGTGGACCAGTAGGCAGCGGTTCCGGTAGGATACACAAAGGAGACTCCTTGTGTCGCTCCTTTGATGACCGCTGCCGGTCATCAAATTATTGGCTTAGGAATGCGACAAAAAACAAAAAATATCCATGAATTCAAGTCTCCATGGGGTGACTAATCAAAAGAAAAAGAGTCATTTTGGGGGTGAACTATCCCTACAGTCAGAAAATGAGAAATTAGCATGAAAGAAAATAGCAGGTTTGCGTCATGTATTAGTCGAAGATTCCTCTTAGACCCCTTAAAGACTACAGTACACTTATGGCGTAACTTTTTCCAAAACAAAGGTGTTAATTCACCTTCCCCAGGGATTGACTCTTGTTTTCTCGGTCTGTCTCTCACTGTAATGTATATAGAACGTACGTATAGCGGATTTCCGTCTCATTGTCTCTTGTGTGTTCTTTGAAGTAGAGTAGCTATAAGAGCTGCTTCCAGGAACTGTCTGTCTGTCTGTCAAAGTGCAGCACACATTTGTGTCACAGAGAGGGACAAAAAAGAAAGTGTCTGGAGGCTACTAGGTCAGAGACTGAGGAAATTGAGTTCTCTATTAGAGGAAGTGGGTGCAGAGGAGGATTTCTTGTGAAGCATCTATGGTAGAGAGATGTTTCACAGCAACAAAGGGAAAAGGTATGCTTTTATGCTTTAACATGCGTACATGTATTTACACACGTTCCTCTGGAAATAAATACCACCAGAAATGGATTTGGAATACACGTTTGGAATGTTTGATGATAGATTCTTCAAAGCTGCATGGAATAGACAAGCCCGTGGCGCCAACAACATCGCAATTGTTTCGCGTGCCTTTCCTTTTGACAGCCATTTCAAACAAGCTGGCGCGCATTTGCAAAACAAACATGAAGGCCTTTGTCTTCCTCCCAGCAAAAAAAAATGAAAAAAAGACCTGTTATGCTTATGTAAAGATGGGTTCCACGCCTTTTGTTGAGGATCAGCAACAAACATCTGAGAGGATAAGGCTACATGCTTTATCCGTTTAATCCTTGAAATCCAAGCTCAATTATAACGTCAAAAATGAAAATTCCCTTGCTTTGCATGCATGGTCCCTCTCCCTCATCTCGGAGAACAGCAGGAAGTTACAGTAGAAATCATTCACGCGAATACAGTATAACACGTCCTTTCCATGCGTCAGGTTCATTTTTCGTGATCCCCTGTTACCAGTGTTGATTTCGTCGACTAAAACTATGACGAAAAAAGTTCGTCGACTACCTTTTTTTCTCAGCAGGATTTAGAAGACATTTTTAGAATCATCCTCAGGTCTTAACAGGTTAATAAACCCCATGCTTCCTTCCTTCCTTCTATCCTCCCCATGAGGGAATAAGGGGGGGGGGGGTGTAAGGGCTTGCACAAAGAGATATGAACCTCTGACCTGTCTGATCTATACATGTGACAGGATAATGCTGCCTTCCCCCCGGGGGGACGCAAATGCAAATGCTGGCACCTTATTCTGTCCTCCTCCTCCCTGGTACTGTTCCTGACTCTATATATGCGCTGTGTGCACCCTCATTATTCATGTGGCAAGGGAACAGATCACCTTATGAAAGTGGATCCGCTGTAGGGTCAGAACCACACACACACACACACACTCACTGTCACACAATTACAGGACCCGGACAGACTTTGCAATAATGGCCTCTAACCTCGGGGTTAAAGGACCCTCACACGTAGAACCTGGAAAATTGAAAGTCACCAGCATTTTTTTCCCCAGACTTTACAGCCACAAGGACAATACAAGAACCAGTATTATGTCATTATGGGCAAGCAATGACAGAACCAACCCAGTCAATCATCTTTAACCACTTAAGCCCCATGCTTTGTCGTGTGACGAATAGCAAAAAGAGCCAATCTACAAACTTGTAGATCTGCTATTTTGGCTGCCTTGTCACTCCGCTACCTATCTGATCAAAATGACACGGCAGTCCAAAAAAATATAGACCGGTGTCACTATACTTTCCTTTCTTTCAGAAACTCTTGAATTAGTTGTTTCTAACCAGCTGTCTCTCCATTTCTCACAGAATAACATCTTGGATCCTAATCAGTCAGTCTAATTCAAGCTGGCCCACTCCACCGACACATAACGTATCACGGTTGACAGAGGCACAAAGCCATGCTTCCCAGACTGCCTCCCACTCCTCCAAAATGCAGACAATGAGAAACGCAAGGGTGTGATTGGGTTGTTCATTAAGATGTCCAGATACAGATTGCATTTTAACAAGGATGCACTGTAAACACAACACGTTTCCTCTTTTATTTTATTTTTTTGTAATTTAGCCTTTGCTTACAAAGCAGTTGCATGCTAATACGGGCACGAGGTTCTTGTATATAACCCGTAGAGCAAACAAACGCAAAGCAACCCCAGTAAGAATGCAAATGAGCTGGTTAATTGGAATCACTGCATCATGCTAACAATGTGCTTCATGCCATGGGGTAGGGTAACAATGTACTTTATGTCACGGGTGGTGAGTGGTGTAAAGTAACTAGTACATTTGCTCAAGTACTGTACTTATAAGTACAATTTTGAGGTGCTTTTACTTTACTGGAGTATTTCCTATTTTCAATACTTCTACTTCTACTCCACTACATCTCACTGATCTCAGAGACAAATATTGTACTTTTACTCCACTACAATTATTTGAAACCTTTAGTTACTTTTCAGATATAAATTATTATATTATAAAACATACATTAACCACTTCAGCCCTATTTTATACCTAGGCTATTTGAAAATAGCCGATCGGCTATTTTCAAACATTTTTGTACTTTTACTTTTGGTACTTTAAGAACAATTTCATACCAATACTTTTGTACTTTTACTCAAGTAGATTTTGAATTCCGGACTTTTACTTGTAACAGAGTATTTCTACAATGCAGTATTGATACTTTTACTTAAGCAAAAAATGTGAGTGCTTTTTCCACCACTGCGGGTGGGGTAACAATGTACTTCATGGTCAGGGGGCAGGATGGGGTAACAATGTACTTCATGGTCAGGGGGCAGGATGGGGTAACAATGTACTTCATGTCATGGTGGTGGAGTAACATTTGACTTTATTCCATGGGGTGGGGTGGGGTAATAATCTTCATGGTCACGATGTGAGATGGGGTAACAATCTGCTTCATGATCATGGGTGGCGGGGGGGGCATCTTTGCTGGGGGGTGGGGGCGGGGGGGTAAATCAATATTGGGCCATTTCAGGTCTCCTCTGGCTTTTTTTAGAAACTCAACGCACAGGTGTTAATTACGGAGTCAATTGTGTCATTAATCAAGTGAGTATAGTCCCAGAGGGGTGTGGACAGGTATTAGATCTCTCCCTCCCTCTCTCTCTCTATCTGTCTCTCTCTATTTTCCACTCTCCTTCTGGAAGAGCAGATCACTATCCCTAAAGAGTGAGGAGATAGGGGTGACTGTGTTAAAGCAGAGCCTAATCGCACAGGAAGGCTGTCAGGCTGAGTTCTAATGCTGACATTCCCCTGTCCTTCTCTCTCTGCTCCTTTCCTTTCCTCACCGTCGACTGTTCGCGGCTGACAGGGCCAGTTTGTGTTTTGACAGTCACTGTCACTTTCTTAACCCTTTAAGACCGGGAACGCATCTGTGTCATTTTTTTTTATTTATTTGGCTATTCAAAAATAGCAGATATACAAGCTCATAGCGCGGCACCGAGTGCCGCGCTATGAGCTTGTAGATCTGCTATTTTTGAAGAAAAAAAAGCTGTGAAAACGTGTGCAGATCTTTGAATATAATATATATATACACTTTTAACTCATATCTTTGATTCTGGGGGTTCCCTGGAACAAGTTTTGGGGGTCCTTGACATGAGAAAGTTTGAGAACTACTGATATATACTGTATAGCAACCTAAGTTTTTTCAAAAAACAACTGTTAGGATTTAGAAGACATTTGTAAAATCCCCCAGAAGCAAAGATTTGAGTTCAAAATGTTCGCTTTAAAAAAAAATATATAGAAGACATTTTTCGAATCCCCAGAAGCAAAGATTTGAGTTGAAAAATGTTCGCTTTAAAAGAATATATTTTTTCAAAGATTTGCACACATTTTCAAGATTTTTCAAAAAACTGCAGATATACAAGCTCATAGCACGGCACTTGTAAAGATTTGCAAAAAAAATCACGATTTCTTTCAAAAATAGCAGATCTACAAGCTCGTAGGGCGGCGCTCGGTGACGCGCTATGAGCTTGTAGATCTGCTATTTTTGAATAGGCAAAGAAATCTAAAAATGACACACAGATGTGTTCCCGGTCTTAATGGGTTAAGTCTGCCGAAATATTATTTAATTCAATGGAGGGGCAGATGAAGAGGCAGAGACTGGTACATGACAGAGACTTAGATCTATGTCGAGCTTCTCCCGTTTTTCATCTTGGCTGAAACTCCCAACATATGTAGGATTGTGGAAGTGACCTCATTTAACCACGTTCCATCTGGCGTCCCTGTTTTGGGCATATCATTGTTGTCATTGCATGTTCAAACATTATGTAAATTTTCATCATACACTTTTAGTGACCTTTTCAAGCAGAAACATGCTTGTGAAACTAAACGATAGAGACAAACCACATTTTATAAAGAATGTCTGCCATATGGCGTGGGCCTGTGTAGAAATGCGTGGCTGGGATATTTAACATTTTGATAGCAATGGGACCTTGGTCAGCAGTGCTCGTAGAGCCTTGATAAATGGGGCTCATTGTCTTTCAGAGTTGAACTAAATCATTAAACCAGGACCCAGCGGCACTGGATTGAAAACGGCCTGAATTTGTAAAACCCCGAGCTGTGGTGCACATCTATAGGACCAGAGATATCGCTGCAGGATGTGTCGACCGATTTTTTTGGGGTCTAATCCCGATTTAGGAGAGCGCTAGACCACGGATTGCCGATGGTTTGACCAATATTTTATCAAAAAGTGCAACAATTTGAAATCCACTTGGAAAAATATTTCTATTTTTAAACATTTAATGTGAAACTTAAATATATGAAAAGAATGTTTTACTTGAATTAGCCTATGAAATGAACAAGTAAATAGGTAAATATAAAATAGACTAAACTTTATTTTTGTTTAATCAATTAACCTCTTTAAAAAAAGATATCTAAAACCATAGATCTACAAGCTCGCCAAGTGTTGCTTTGCGACACATTGTGGGTTTGTAGATTGGCTATTTTTGAAAAATGTTAAAAGGTTAAAAACCCGGGACACATATCAGCTGTATAATTGCGATACCAATGTCGTTGTGGTCTAGTTAGTCTCAAACTGCGTTCTCTGACCTGATAGCACCCGGAGTACCAACGTGCATTCACATGCACGTTGCGGCGTGCACAGCCAGCCTTGCCGTACGACGAGTAACACGCATTTCATTCCATTTCTCTTTGACAACATGTTTATATGTGAGGAAGGGCTGTTATGGCAGACGTGAAGAGCTCATATTTTACACTTCAAAGCCCATTGTTTCTCCGGAAGCCTTGGGAATAATAACGAGAAAAAGGGTCACGGTTTCACAATGGAAAGGATTAGATGCATTATGTCTCTCCTCCATGGTATTTTTGCACAAATTATGCTGCCAAAACAGTATTCCACTTAATGCAAAATCTCTCTAAAAGAGTGACAAGTCAAAGAATATAAAACAATTATAAAATCCTCGAGCTTAACCTATTAAGACCTGAAGAAGCATCTGTGTCACTTTTTCATTTGAGCTACAAAGCATTAGCTATTCAAAAATAGCAGATATACAAGCTCATAGCGCGGCACTCGGTGCCGCGCTATGAGCTTGTAGATCTGCTATTTTTGAAAAATCGAGAAAATGTGTGCAAATTAATATATTTATATTCTTTTAAAGTGAACATTTCTAACTCAAATCTTTGCTTCTGGGGGTCCCTGGAACAACATATTTTGAGATGGGGGTCCGCGGTCAAATAAATATCATTTTGGGGGTCCTTGACATGAAAAAGTTTGAGCACCACTGATATAGAAACTTGGCATTTAGAAGACATTTGTAGAATCGGCTTCAGGGTTAAAGACGTTTATCATGAAAATATTCTCCACGTTAGCAGACTAACTGTCCTGTATTACCCTGAAGGTCACTGGTTCAAACAAAAAAAACAAAAACAACGCTGATCTAGAAGATCACAGCACATTGCGATGATGACACGTTGTGCGCTTGTGTGTCGGCTATTTTTTGACGATTTTGGACAAATTAAATATGGGGGGGAAAATTGCCTATAAGGAGATGCCCAAAATATGGACACCAGGTTTGAAATGTGTTAAATGTGATGACTTAGTTGCTGAGAAATGATGGCAATTTTTCTGAATGACCTTGGCTGGCACCCTGAGAGATTGTGAGATGGGGAAAGAAATAGGGGATGTGAGAGACAAATAAAGGTGAGATGTGAGATAATGACCTGAATACTATTATGGTGGAAAGTACCTAACTCAAGTGCTGTACTTAAGTACAAGTTTGAGGTATTTTTTACTTTACTGGAGTACTTCCAATTTTCAATAATTTTACTACATCTCAAAGGCAAATATTGTATTTTTACTCCACTATAATTATTTGAAAACTTTATAGTTACTAGTTACTTTATAGATTTTGATTATTATTACAAAACCGCTTCAGACCTACAGTATATACTTTGGCAATTTGAAAATAGCCGATCTACAAGCTCACAACGCATCGCATCGTGTTGTGAGCTTGTAGATCTGCTATTTTCATATCATTCTTATACATTTGAAAACTTGTTAAATGGGACCTTCTGCATAATGAGTACTTTTGGTACTTTAAGTATTTTAATGCCACTTTTGTACTTTTACTCAAGTAAATATTGAATACCAGACTTTTACTTGTAACAGAGTATGTCTACATTGTGGTATTGATACTTTTACTTAAGTAAAAACCACTGGATGTGAGAGACAAATAAAGGTGAGATGTGAGATAATGACCTGAATAGATGGAGCATCTCTGAGGGGCTCGACAGCAAAGCGGAGCTGAACAATACAAAGAGGACAAGATGAAGGAACGATTATGAGCATGGCTGAGAGAACAGCCTGGATGTGGGGGAAATCTCTTAATGTTCTTGGATGGAAAGTCATGCTCTGGAAAACCCTCTGTGTGTGCGTGTGTGTGTGTGTGTGTGTGTGTGTGTGTGTGTGTGTGTGTGTGTGTGTGTGTGTGTGTGTGTGTGTGTGTGTGTGTGTGTGTGTGTGTGTGTGTGTGTGTGTGTGTGTGTGTGTGTGTGTGTGTGTGTGTGTGTGTGTGTGTGTGTGTGTGTGTGACTAACAAGCCTCGGAGAGAGTCTCCTCCCTGCCTAATCGTAATCGGCCTGCCACTCATCCTTGAAACACGTGTATCCTCCTGCATATTATCGTTGTCGTCGTGGGGAAGCCTCGTATCTCCATATGTCAACTTTTTTTTTAATGTACTGTATACAAGAGCGTTGCGCAAAAGTAGTGAAAAATAGCAGATCTACAAGCTCGCAACGCGTAGCGATTGCTACAAGCTTCGCTGTGAACATTTTTTGTGGGTTTTATAAATATTTAACCAATGTAATGTTTTAACAAGAGCTTGTGACTAATTAATAACTACCGTACATGGATCAATACCTCTGTAACCTAACTGATGGTTCTGGACACAAGGTTTCCACCTGCGTGCGTGCGTGCGTGCGTGTGCATTTAATATAAGAGTTGATATGTTATTTGCCTTCCAATTTAATTCAGCAGAGGAGACCTCAGGCTTGTTGTGTTCGCTCAGTCCTGTGCTGGCTCGGCAGAGTGAATTGAGCCCTAATGCGTGCCGGAGCAAGAGAGAGAGAGAGGCAGACAGACCAGACAGGACTTTATTCACAGGGCTCTTTTAGGTGGGTTGATAAAAGCCCGCAAAATTAATTTCCATTCCCTGTGACTTTGTGCTGCGGTTCGGGAGTTGCAGCTCTAATTACTTCTGAGCCGCAAATCCCAGGGAGATTGTGTCACCGTGGATTCCTGTGGTTTGGTTTGGCTTTGGAAGTTTGGCTCTGTGGAGAAAATGAGGAGAAGTAGAGGAGAAAGCGGATAAAAAGGGGTGGGGGGGGGGCAGATACCCCACGCTGGGAGGATGTGCTTGTCATATATCACGTATAACGTCAAGAGAATTGTAAAATGAAGGGTACAGCCAAGTCTGCTTCAGTACCAAAGTCTCTCCTCATCCCTTATGGTAGGATTGTGTCGTTATTTTTATTTGCCGTGGTTCATGGGTCACTTAATAACCTTCCGTTACAGTTCTAATTCGAATCCAAGTGACTAGTGGATGGATAGTATCCAAAAAACACACAATACTTGTGTTGAATGTCAATGAAGCCTTGGAGAGCCCATAGGAGGGAGAGTCAGCCCCAATCTTGAGGTGCCTCTTTGCCCGTGAAATGTACACGTCTACAGTCTGCCATCAATTCAATGCCCTCTCCTGTGTGTCTGCTAATACTGTAAAACAAGACCTCTCGGTGTGTTGTAGGGTTAAGATGTATTTAAAATGTTCGAGACGGACAGGATATAGTCCCAGCAACTTCCTGAATATCTGATTCTGCTTAGACGGAGAAGAATATATAGGGAGACGGGCAAAATGAAGTTTCATAAGCTGACACAGCGGTAGATATTATACCCTTTTTTAGTGATCTTATCACTTGGCAATTTTTTTATGGCTCCACTTCTGATACTCTTCATTTTTCTAGCGCTCGCAAGTCTGGCTCTCTGTGGTGCTCATCACTCCCCCCACGAGTTCCAGATGGATTAATAGAATGAAATGTAGTGCTGTTGCCGCGCTCTGCCATCTTTCTGCCGATTTGGCAGAACGTAAGAGCTCGCCTTTCATTAAGTGTGCAAATGGTCTCCGTGACAGCTAGTGTCAAAAATGTGCAAAGGCTCTATTAATAAACGATCGGAGAGGCCCAAAGGAGGGCCAGCCTTTCTGTTGCTTTAACCTTTAAATGGACATTCCTTTGATCATATTTCCATACCTCATCATATTCCCATTCCGAACATTTTACAGTAACTCTTAACTTTTGTCTGTGTGGTGTCAGGCTATATAGTAAGTTATCCAACACATGACAAATACTGTACATGACGCTAATGGAAAATAGTGAATACCCATAGGCAAAATGTGCATAGAAAGCCATAGGCAGATGAGTAATATGATGAACACAGCATTGGGAAGAACTAGAAGCCATTTGTTCTAGCTTGTAGCGACAGGAACTGACAGTGAAATGAACATAATACGTGCTCTAATAGTGAAACAATATAGAGACTGAATTGAAGCCTTGGGTTCTTTCATTAATATTCTGATAAAGAACACAGGCTGAAAGTAGAACCACAGCATAACTATAGCGTGTCAACATGCTAATCCTCAACGCAGTGCTTGGCCAACTTTTCTCAGTCCAAAAAAGATTATTCCATCTCCTGAAGGCGGAAAGCATAAGTGACCTTATTTTTCTCTCGTTACTCCAATCCTGGCCCAAATATTGTTTCTCCTGTGCCCGCCATTGTGATGTAAATAAGATGCAGATTGGGCTCACCCCCCCACCCCCCTGCTCTACTCGAGTGAAAAGGTAAATATTTGCATGTTCAGCTCGCAGGCTGGGGTGTGGGCCACATTGCGTTATTCTATTAACCTGAGTCTTCATGCAAAACGACAATGTATCAGCGCTAATCGGCTTACACAGCAGCATGTTCCTGACTTCTGGAGCTATCCTCACACACAAGTGACAGCCATGTGCTGGTCCAGACAGCCACTATAACTCATGCCTGCCCATTTTCCTTAACGCTCCCATTTGCATTTGTGTCGCTGAATGTATTTGTTCCCCTCAATTGTGTTTTCCCTCAAAGGTAATTGACTACGGAGAGCAAACTACAGTGTGTTTCAGGTCAATCAGATGTAATGAATGAGCTCAGCGTACGGTGTGCCCCGTGAGAGCTGTTATTGATTCCATTCGGCCGCAGGGCGGCGGTTCATGCGACCCCTGCATTTCTTCTGTGACTTGTCGTTCACGTTGCATTGTGTTGCTCTCAAGACATAGTTAACCTCATCCGCTATCCATAAATAGTTTAAATAAAGACGTGTGCAGGCCGCAAACACTTTGCTCATTGACATTGCATTAACCCATTCAATCCGGGAACCCGTCTCTGTCATTTTAAGATTTCTTTGGGCTATTCAAGAATAGCAGATCTACAAGCTCATAGCTATGAGCTTGTAGATCTGCTATTTTTGAAGAAAAAAAACTTGAACTTGAATATATATTTTTTTAAAGCAAAAAATGTGTAACTCAAATCTTTGCTTCTGAGGATTCTACAAATGTCTTCTAAATCCTAACAGTTTTTTTTTAAATGTATTTGGCCGTGGACCCCCATCTCAAAATACTTTGTTCCAGCGACCCCCCAGAAGTTGTAACAGAGCTAAAAATGTTCGCTTTAAAAAATATATATTCAAAGATTTGCAGAAATTTTCAATATTTTTGAATAGCCAAAGAAGTCTTTAAATGACACAGATGCGTTCACGATCTTAAAGGGTTAACATCTGCAGGTAAAATGACAGAGCCATACGGAACAAATGACATAAAGTCTGCACATCACTGGCTCTCAGCTCCACTTTCTTTTTATTGCTGCCTTCAACGTGTAGATCTGTGACGAGACTCAAAAAATCACGATGATGATCGAGATATTTAAACGATGAAAAACAGCAATATAAAAGGAGCTGAGAGCCAGTGCGCGGAATTTATTTGACTGTTGATCTGCAGTTTTTGTCCAGTACCTGCACTTTAGATTAGGATGTGCATGCATCCTAATGTATATTCCAGTAGTTCTATTTCTTTTGCCTCTCAGGCAGTGAACATCTGTAAGCCGGATCTAGCCATCGGTGTTACTATTAATGATAATTAGCCAACTTGTCAAATAAGATGCTTGTGGTAAGATCCATTCCTTAAATGGTAATTCACACTATTAAATGAGATTCACTACCATAGACCTAGGGTAAACAACTTCATGTGTTTCCATACTGATGTTATTCTCCTTTGAAGCTCGCCTTTTCGATCTTTGGACAGATACAAAGATCAAAAAGGCGAGCTTCAAAACACCTTTGGTTTTCTGAGGTTTGATAGATAGATACCTTTATTTATCCCGCGGGGGAAATTCTGTCGCTCAGAGGCGGCACAGCAGTTAAAGTTATGAACTCCCCTCTGATGTCAGGACAGCTGAGTCACTGCCCATCTTTCGCCGCAGGCTGAAAACCCACCTCTTCAGGAAACACAACCCTTCCTCTTCGCCCTGCCTACTTGTTGTTAACTAGTTGTACGAACTCTTGTTTTATTGTTTTATTGGATCTTGTTTATTCTATACACTTATTTGTTTTAGCTCTTGCTCATTTGATTTTCCTATTTGTCTCATCTGTTTAAGAAAGTAGGTAGCTGATATATTGCACTTTTACCTTAGCGCTAGGTATACTCTTAGTTGCTTGTTTTAGAAGAGAATGCACTTAAGACTTCTGGTGATTAGTAGTTTCGTTCCCTACCTATGTTGAATGCACTTATTGTAAGTCTGATCTCCCTTGACCAATTGAGGATTCCCCCTTAGGCTGACAGGTTGATCTTTGGTTTCCCAATCGGGAGATTTAGAATTCAGATGGTTACATACAGTGTGCAATACGCATTGCATGAGACAGAACACTGCTACAGCCAAACAAAGTGGAATTGTAAATCAGATGCCAACGAAATGGGTTTGCCATACATAGACAATGAGCTGCAGGCCTGGCAATTTAAAGACATTGGAGATTACAGTGTAAATTGCTGTTTTTTTTACGGTTGTAGAAGAGAGTTTTCATATCAAGTGTAGGATGACATGTTCTGAGCCGGAAGGTATAACATAATGTTCTCAACAATAAGATTTGTTCTCAGATTGACATGGTATTCTCTTTAGATTTGCAGTCATCCTTCAATGTCATGCCTGTAGTTGATTACAAAGTGTGCAGGCTTGGACTCAAACCTGCAGTTGTCTGATGTACAAGCACATCAATTCCTTTCCAGTCCTGCAAATTAGCAAATTATTTATTGTCTACCTATTTCAGCACTGAACAAATGCATGCATGTAGCTCTGTGTGAAACACATTTATAGGTACGCTCTTGCAACACAATGTGTATTGATCAGGGGTCTTCAACAGGGGGTCCGGGACCCCTAGGGGGTCAGAGTTACTAAAGGGGGGCCTCAAATCTTTGTGTGATAGGAACTTTTTTTATTATTATTTGTATTAACCACTTCAACCCTATAGCATCCCTATTCTGAGGGGAACATTAGCAGAACATAGCCGATCTACAAGCCCACAACTCCTCACGCTGCGAGGCTTTGTCGCTCATTGTGCGACAAAGTTGCTGAATTTATTTGTATGCAATGGCCTCTGATCAAGCATGGCACCGTACAGCCACGCTGGTGAACAGAGAATTGCATTAGGCAAAAACATGGCAGTTGAAATGGCTGACTTGCCCTGACTTATTGTAGCAGGGTGAGGCTGTTTTCTGGCACTGTTGTCTTCTGGATGCAAGCCAAGGCCTCCAGCCCAACCTGCTATCAAGGTGCACGGTTTCAGCTGCACATTTTAAAGAGATTTCCTTACCAATCGAAACTGGACTCCGCACAGACAGGTTCAGTTTAGATGTTGTGTTCTCTCTTAATCCATGTGTGATGAGGGCTGTGGTCTGTGTGCTTCTCTTGGTCAAGTGTCCCTTGGCTGAGATCTTATTGCTTCTTTCACTCTGGATAAATTCTCTCTTGAGCCTGGAAAGGCCTGAAGGCACAATCAAGTCAATGAGAGCAAAGCAGATAATGGTTCTATTGATGTGGTCATTATATGCTGAGCTTGATGGCTCACTTCGTTTGTAGTAGTTGGAGCTTTGCAGTAGGGGGGCTCTCACGCTCACTTTTCATGTTGAGCTCAAATGAGGTTGGGTTGGGGTTGCACTTTGAATGAATAACCCAGTAATCCACCTAAAATCCCTCAAGATCTGTTGCAGTTTGAAGGAGGCTGCAGCCAAGCCACGCGTTTACAACTGCTTGAGGTCAAGCCACTTTGTTAGAGGAGATGTTATTCATATCACTGAAGCACTCCTTGCCAGTTCAGCATATATATGCACTGCAGTTGCCATAGTCGCTGAAGTCTTTGAAAATGTTCTCGCTACACAGAGAGAGGAATGGATCTGTGAGCTACAGCAAGTTATGAAGGACATAATCTCCACAGATGTGAAGATTCATGGCCGTGTGCTCGTGCGTCACCACATTACAGTAGTGTGCTGTACAAAACCAAGGAGCTGCGCCCACCACCCATTAAAACAATTCCCCAAATGTGTCACAAAACAGGCCGTGGCTGTCAACAACGCTAAATAATTAACGCCTAACATATTACTTGGACCACAGCCGGGCTTTATTATGTCCCCTTTTTAGACTCTTTCAGGAAAACCTATTCATCAGGGAGCCATTAATTCGCAGCTCCGAGAGACACCCGACCCACTCTCCTCCCCCCCCCCCCTTCCGTTTAAAAGCCTGATTTATACTTTGTCGCATGACGGCAGCGCCGTCGCGGACGGAAAATAGCAGATCCATAAGCTCACAACCCGCCACAGATGCGACGCGTCGCGAGCTTATAAATCTGTTTTTTTTTCTTCTCCGGTCTACGATGATACTGTTATACGGGTGGAGGCATAAATTACAGCAGGCTAGTATATCCCACAGCGGTAAAAAAACTCCCGCTGTAATCAAAGGAAATGCACAGCATAGACCGGTGGGATTTCTGAAATATGTGATTGTTAGAGGCATTTGGGGGTAAAAGTCGGGAACAAGGCCATTTTACATAATTCAAGGGTGCTGAATCAGAAAAACACTGTTCCCAAGCAAAATTCTTAGTGCTTAACCTCCTAATTTGCATATCAAAATGGCTGCCGATTTTGAAGTATTTCTTAAACAACTCTATAACAAAGCAAGCAAATCTGACAAATAAAGTGTATATATTTATGTTCTGAGGGTCATACAATGTGTGGAAGATATTTGTAATGTAATAAATGTAAATAAATATGCAAATTAGAGGCCACCATTACATAAAATGATGTACCGTAGTACTCAAACGGTGCAAAAGGTGCATCCCCCTTATTTTGTTCCTAATTATCTGTATTTTTGCCATCCTTAGGACATCTAAAATACATACTTTTTCCCCATGCTAAATGTTTAGTTTTTGACCTTCTAATCTGCATATCTGAATGGCTGCCAAATTGGCAAATTCGCACCTTTATCTTCAATAACTCTGTGGCCAGGCAAGCAAAATTGACAAATGAAGTGTCTACAGTTTCTACAATGTGAGTAAAGAATTTGTAAGTAATATAATATGATAATATAATATAATATAATAATCAGCCTACTCCGAAATATGCAAAATAGCGGCCCCCATAACAGATAACGGTTTAGTACTCTAAAGATACTGTATTGGCCATTGTTGAACGAAAGTCTAGACACTAGACCACATTCATACAAGGAGGTTGATCATCACTCCGTTGCTGACATGCACACATGGCTGTGCATCGTAACCCAGATTTCCGGCATTTGCAACGACGTGTTGTGCATTGCTTATGGCATGCACATGAAATCATTTCTATAGGCTATACTAGCATGGAACAGGTTGGACTAGGCTAGAGTAGGTTGTACTAGATTGTACTAGACTCTAATACTCTCTAGTAGGCTTTACTAGTCCCTTGTCAGCCCTGTAGATACTCAGACCATAGGCACTAACCACTGTGTACACAGGCCATAGCTTGTGTGTGCACGAGCAATAGTTTTGCATGAACCTTTGTAGACCATAGTACAGATCTGCCTTGTACAGCCTAATATAGCCTAGTACAGCCTAGCAAAGCCTACTAGAGATTAAAAAATCACACCCTGTGTGAAGGTAGCGGCGCCTTTGATACATTTTGTCATCGATATGTGTTTATAATGTGTTTATAGCCATGTGTCGCGTGAAGCTTGACCAATCACTTTGTTGACGCACCTGACCAATCAGAACGTTGACGCACACGGACAAAGTCAGGTATAGAGCGGCTAGAGCCGCTAAAAAGCCTATTAGAGACCAGTAGAGTCTAGTACTGTACAGCCTAGTACATCCAAGACTAGTCCAGCCTTTTGGGAGAACAGACTAGGGGAGGGTGGTATAGGCTATACTAGCATGGAACAGGCCTGACTAGGCTAGACTAGGTTGTAATAGGCTGTACTAGACTCTAATAGGCTCTATTAGGCTGTACTAGGCTCTTGTCCGCCCTGTAGATCCTCAACCCATAGGGACTAACCACTGTGTACACGGGCAATAGCTTGTGTTTGCACGAGAAATAGTTTTGCATGAACATTTGTAGGCCAAAGTAAAGTACTGCCTTCTATAGCCTAATAGAGCCCAGTAAAGCCTAGCAAAGGCTGCTAGAGCTGAAAGCAGACCATTAGAGCCCAGCAGAGACTAGTACAGTAAAACCTAGTACACCCAGGTCTAGCCTAGTCCAGCCTGGTGGGAGAACATAATAGGGGAGGGGGTACCAGGCTATGCTAGGACTGATAAGGCTGGACTAGGATAGATGAGGCTGTACTAGGCTGTACTACACTCTAATAGGCTATATTAGGCTGTACTATGCTCTTGTCAGCCCTGTAGATCCTCAACCCATAGGGACTAACCACTGTGTACACGGGCAATAGCTTGTGTGTGCACGAGCAATAGTTTTGCATGAACCTTTGTAGACCATAGTACAGATCTGCCTTGCACAGCCTAATAAAGCCTAGTACAGCCTAGCACAGCCTACTAGAGCTTAAAACAGCCTATTATAGACCAGTAGAGTCTAGTATAGTACAACCTAGTACACCCATGACTAGTCCAGCCTTTTGGGAGAACAGAATAGGGGAGGGGGTACAAGGCTATGCTAGGACTGATAAGGCTGGACTAGGATAGATTAGGCTGTACTAGGCTGTACTAGACTATACTAGGCTCTATTAGGCTGTCCTAGGTTCTTGCCAGCCCTGTAGATACTCAGACCATTGGGACTAACCACTGTGAACACGGGCAATAGCTTGTGTGTGCACAAGCAATAGTTTTGCATGAACCTTTGTAGACCATAGTACAGATCTGCCTTGTACAGCCTAATATAGCATTGTACAGACCAGCACAGCCTACTGGAATTTAAAACAGTCTATTAGAGACCAGTAGAGACTACAACATCAAAGCCTAGTACACCCAGGTCTAGCCTAGTCCAGCCTTTTGATGGAACAGACTAGGGGACGGCGATATACTGTAGGCTATACTAGCATGGAACAGACTGGACTAGTTAAGACTAGGTTGTACTAGGCTCTATTAGGTTGTACTAGGCTGTGCTAGTCCCTTGTCAGCCCTGTAGATACTCAGACCATTGGGATTAACCACTGTGTACACGGGCAATAGTTTGTGTGTGCACCACCAATAGTTTTGCATGAACATTTGTAGGCCAAAGTAAAGTACTGCCTTCTATAGCCTAATAAAGCCAAGTACAGCCTAGCAAAGCCTGCTAGAGCTGAAAACAGACTATTAGAGCCCAGCAGAGTCTAGTACAGTAAAGCCTAGTACACCCAGGTCTAGCCTAGTCCTAGGACTAGGCAGTAATAGGCTGGACTAGGCTGTACTAGGCAGGGCCCATCGGGGGTGGGGGGGGGGACACAAGCCTGTATGGCAATCAACTGAAAAGTTAGGCTACATAGCTTAAACAATTTCAGCCTTTCCCTGTTGGCCGTCTAAGCGCATCTAGGAGGTTTCATAGGTTTTCGATGCTGGGAATTGGAGTTATGGCTGTTTAAAGCCCAGCCAATAGGAACACAGAGGGGCGGGGCTTAATACATTTCAGCTAGTCCCTGTTGGCCGTCTAAGTGTACCTATAGCCATCCCCATCCCACTCTATATAGTTGTGTTGAAAGTAGTTTGTGTTCAGTTATCAGTACCAGTTCTGTGGCTCTAACTCATTCAGGGGGTGAGTTATACATGGGGGCAATTTATTTTTTGGTCATCAGGGGCCAAATGTACCAGGATTTTTCCATGATCTAAATATGTATTTTAGATATCTTAAGGATGGTAAAAATACAGATAAGTAGAAATAAAATAAAATAAGGGGGATGCGGATGGATCACTTTAAGTACGAAACCGTTTTCTGTAATAGTAGCCTCTAATTTGCATATTTATTTACATTATTTACATTTATTACATTATAAATACCTTCCACACATTGTCTGACCCTCAGAATATAAATATATACACTTTATTTGTCAGATTTGATTGCTTTGTTATAGAGTTATTTAAGAAATACTTCAAAATTGGCAGCCATTTTGATATGCAAATTAGGAGGTTAAGCACTAAGAATTTTGCTTGGGAACAGTGTTTTTCTGATTCAGCACCCTTGAATTATGTAAAATGGCCTTGTTCCCAACTTTTACCCCCAAATGCCTCTAACCTCCTTATAGAAGGCCTTTTTTCTGAAATCCCTCCTGTCTAGCATGAGCACATTCACTTTAGCCCTGCTAATCTCCAGCTCTGACGGTTTCCCTCAGGAGGAACCACTGGAGGGGGGGGGGGGGGGTTGGTTGGTTGGGGGTGACGTGAAAGATAAGATCTCTGTCGGGTGGAAACCGCATATGTCCAGAACTGTTACTTTTCAGGATTCAAATTCAAAAGTAGCAGATCGGCAAGCTCAAAACGCGTCGCTTCGCGCCGCGTTTCGAGCTTGTCGATCGGCTACTTTTGGTGCTTTTGTGTGACGCTGTAGTATGATCGCCAAGTAGGGCGTTCAATTTACAGAAAAACACAAAAAGTTAAAGACGGGGTGCCATGACTTTTCAGTGTTTCCCCCCCCCCCTAAAACATAATCATCAGGTATTATGGTTATACTAGGAGGAAGATTTTTTTCAAAAAAAGTGTACAGAAATTGTTAAAACTAGAAGCTCGCCCCCGCTACGCGGGGGCTCGCGTCTAGCCCGCGGCCACGCCCACGTAGCGCCCGCGGCCACTTGGCAACTCATATAAGTGGCGTAGCGTCATGAGGGTCAGTGGGGCCGTGGCTCGGTCAGTGAAGACCCTGTAGTGCGGATGATATGTGGCATAGAGGGGCAGATTGTAAATCCCCAGAGGAAACATCCGTGGGCTACCATTGGTTCAGCGATGTGTGCGGTCGCCCTGCGGCCCCTCCTCCTCCACCAATGTGCAGTATTGAGAGCCCTGACGTCACAACAATTGGAGCGATGGGCACTGCACTGTGGTTGGTTAGGGTACACCTAGGGCCCAGGTAGAACCCAGTTAAAGCCTGCATGGGCAAACCCAGGTAGGACCCGCCTTGGTCCCACATAAACATGGGTAGTTGGGGCCCACCTAAGGGCCAGGTAGAAGCTACTTATAGCCTGCATGGGCATCGCAGTTGGGACTGAAGTGGATGCCGCTGACATTGCTGACATGGGGTCCATATGGTTTAGCCCACCTTGAAACCATATGGGAACTACGCTGGCATGCTGGCTGTAATGCAAACGCTGCATCATACCTGCAGTGTGTAGTTTGATGTTGTGTGTGTAGCAGATATACCTGCAGTGTGTAGATCAATGTCCATATGAAAGTCAATGCCCAGCAGTGTTTTTTTTCCCCAGCAGAGTTTCTAGTGTCTCTGTCTCTCTCTGGAAGAGGTTGCACATGAACTCTGCAGCCGCACTGAGGCGCTCCAACACAAACACTCTGACATTAAGCTGCTTCACACAACAAACATCAGCACGACACTGCTGTTTGTCCAAAAGACACAATATCTCCTCTCCCACCGACGTCATGTGTTCATTTATCGACAGCCGTACAGACTCCTTTTGACACATTTTACCTCGTTTATCCAGCTCTCACTGACTCATCGGGCTGTTATTTTGCTGCGATCAAGTCAACGATGTGAGAGATTAGCTATCACAGACGGACGGACAGGGGGTGAAACATAGTCTTGCGCCATGCCTTTCGGCCTGGCGGAGACAATAAAAAAAGGAAAGTAAAGGAAATGAGCATTTCTGCAACAAAAGTAGTCAACAAACTATACTATGAAAACATGGGCCACATTGTCAAAGAATGTAAGAAAGAGGCAGTCATGTAGAAAATAGCCGATCTACAAGCTTACAAAGCCTCTCAGCGTGAGGCGTTTTGAGCTTGTAGATCGGCTATTTTCACAATATGTACTTGTGGAACGGAGTCAAACAGAATGGGGGGGTCCCCAGATCAAGTACGTTTATTTGGGGGGGGGGGGGGGGGGGGGGGGCGTGAAAGGGTTGATAAGCACTGCTGTAATCGGAGCGAAATTATCTGAAATGACTACATGACCATAATGCAGCCTAACATGCGTTGCACGGGGCGGTCCTGCCATTCCGTTAGTTACTGTAGTTGCTGTGGAGCTACATAGTTCTCCAGAAGACACACACAAACATACACCATCTACAATGGACTAACTGAGCAGCAATATTGACATTCACCACACGAACGTGCATTGTTGACAAAGTGATTGCACAGCCGCTGCAGGCATGACAACCACGTTAGCGTTAGCGACATGGCAGCTATCACAGCGCCCTGTCCGTCGTCGCTGGGACTAACTGTGATGGCTACAGCAGTAACAGCAAGCTGTCTGCGATGCCATTGTCTGGAGACTGCTCTTAGCGTGACACGACCAATGAGAGTGAGCGCTGTAGTTGTTGCTAAGATACGGTGGCGTCTCTGCCCCATAGCTTGTAGATCTCTCACGCATGATTGGCGTAGGCTGCGTTGCCAGGTCTGACTGTTTGTATAAGCGATTTTGGGCTTATTTGGGTGCACTTTTGGGCTCGTTTCCATAGACCACGGCAGCGCTTATTTCTGTCCCGTGACCGATGTGGCAAAAAAAGTGCAAAACGAACCATCCGGAAGTAAATTGCGAGATTATTAGAGAAGGAGACACATGTGAAGGTTGAAAATGAAAGGTAGGAGATTATATAGTTTTTCATGAGGGATTTTTGTAGCAAGTTGTGAGAGAATTGGGCCACTCCTGTGGGCGGGGGGCTGATTAGAACCATTGGGGTTTGAAAGGAGACGCTCTCTGTTTGAGTGATAAGATTATGTTTTTATGTGGACACGCCTCCAGTTCATTAAGTATACCTGGTTCTCACCTTAGCACTTACCTCCTCCACCACCTTAGCACCACCCACCTGTCCTTGTCCCTCCTCCTCCTCCTCCTCATGACCACCTGTTGTGTTATGATAATGAGGGGGAGGATATGTTTTTACTATATCACTAAAGCGCTGTTTTTCTATTGGCACGTTTGCACCCTCAAGGTTTCAGCCTCCAGGTAGAAACTCAAAATAGTCAGAGAAGACATAAAACACCATAAAAACACCCCCAGGGGGCTTAATGAAGTTTTATCAATCTCATAGACACCTGAAAAACAGAAAAAGTGCAAAACCATAGCACCACCTCTTTAAAATATGGAGATGGGTGGTAGACAGTAGATACATGGAGATAAGAGGTAGACAGTAGATACAGTAGGAGGGGGGGGGGCGGTATTTTCGATAGCGTTATACCAAACAGTGGTGGAAGAAGTACACAAAATGTTTTACTTACGTAAACGTTGCTGTACCACAATTAAGAAATTGTTGCTGTCGGGCAGAAACCATCCATCCCCATATTTTAACTTTTTAGTTTTTTCGTAAATTAACGCACTACTTGCATTACAGCGTCACTCCGTCACACAAAGTCATCAAAAGTAGCAGATCTACAAGCTCGAAACGCGGCGCGAAGCGACGCGTTTCGAGCTTGTAGATCTGCTACTTTTGCGATTTTTTAATTTGAATCCTGTTTTTGGACATATGAGGTGTCCACCCGACGGAGACAAAATACTCAAGTAAAAGTCCTGTTTTAAAAATATTACTTGAGTAAAAGTACAGTAAGGATTGGCGTCAAAATATACTTGGTACCAAAAGCAAAACGCACTTATTATGCAGAATGGCCCCATGCATTTCACAGCCATAATTATTATTGGATTGTAATTACTAATACATGAATGTGTTCATCACTTTAATGTTGCAGCTGGTAAAAAGTGGGCTGATTTTAATTACTTTAAAAACGTTCTGCTGGGACGTTAACCTATAATAATACATCATCATTATCAGTTAATGTTTGTTTTATATTAAATTATGCAAAGTAGCTGTAGTAACTAAAGTTGTCAAATCATTGTAGTGGACCAAAAAGGACAATATCTGCCTCTGAGATCTAGTGGAGTAGAAGTATAAAGTATATATATATTTTTTTTCAAACTTAAATAATGTAACTGTACCTCATGATTGTACTTAAGTACACAGTAATTGAGTACATGTACTTAGTTACTTTCCACCACTGGCCGTATTATCTTTCTGCAGGTAATGAAATGCGCAGCAACAGAATTTAGTTTAGGACCACAATGGAAACGAGTCCCCTGGACTTTTTTATGTGATCCTTTTAGCCCAAATGTCTGACTGTAGGCCTACCTCGTGCTCTTTACATTTCTGACTAATAAAGTGTTCAATCAATCGATCAAATCATCTTTATTGTCACATCACAGGTTTACAGGTGTAGAACATTGGGTGGAATTAGTTTTTGTGCAAGCTCCATCGTTCTTGTTGTTTTCTGAAAGAGAAAAATATAGTAAAAAGAAAGAATCAAAAAAACTAAAAAGTATCTACATATTTACACATAGCATATCCATCCGTATTCCATATAGTATAGTATATAGGTTTAGACATAAAGTGCATGAGCATAGCAGATGGTATTATACTGTTCAACGCTGCTTAATATTGAAAGGAGGATGCCCTCGGTGCATTAATTGAAATGATGCTATGATAAAGAAGTTTAAAGACATGCAGAGGTGAGTGAGGTGAGAGTACTCAAATGCTCCGGGACTAGCGCTCTGACCTTTTTGCTCTTTTTTTATAATTCATCCTGGAATCCAGACTGATTTGATTCTACCCAAGACAATGAAAAAGAAAGACATGCCATCCCCGGTTTACTTCCCGTATCTGTGTGAAGTAGGTGGCTGCCTTTTTAAGAGATCGGAAGCAGGTTGGAGTCTATTATTTTCAATGGAAGAGTGAACGTGAACACATCTTCTGAACCATTCTTTATCTCCATGGTCACTGAACAAAACTTTGGACCCGATCGTCTCAAGCCACACAATCTTCCCGCTATTTTCATACTAAAATGGCTTTTTTTCAGGAAGATAAATCATGAATCTACTTTATTATCGACCTTTCTCTGTCCCAGCAACTCTCGCGGGATCTAGAACCAAAAAACATTGGACGTTAGCGAGATCTGCCGTCACCCACTTATAGGTAGACCAATATGATTTGTGTACCATTTTGTGTACCACACAATTGTGATGGCGTATCTTTTTATAATTTGATATCTTTGATTTTACTTTGGAAGGCTCTGATCTGCCCCGCCCACATACCATTACATTGGAAGGCTTTGGTCCCGCCCACAGAACCCCTTTCACATAGGAAGCTTCCCAGACTGACAAGCGAAGTGATAAAAAGAAGTCGGCTGAACGGAGTGAATCAGTCTGGATTCCAGAGGCTAACTGTCAGCCTCCCTATTTTGCGCATGTGATTATAGGCAACAATTTCCAAAAATTATATATGTTTCAAAAATAGCTAAATTAGCAGTTCTTCAAGCTCGCAGTCACATCACGATGCTTTGACGTGTTATTCAAAGGAGCACTTCACCCATTTTCAACCTTATCTTCATATAATTGGTCATCACTAATGCTCACTATAAGATACATTACAAGCACAATATCCATCTACTCACTCTGTGTGTCATTGGTGGGCTGTGGACAGCTCGGAAACCATGCCTACCAATGACGTCATCGATGGTGTTACCGAGCCAATAGAACCTACAGCCTTTCTCTGGCTGGAAAGATAGCACGCTGAAATAGAAGCCGTTGCTCAGTTTTAAATCTCATTAGGAATTACAGAACCAGCCTCCTGATTATGTCACTGGTAGGCAGATCTCTGAAGTGTTCACATTAGCCCACATCTGAGACAACGAATAGACAGAAATGATTCCATCTTACAATGTGCATTAGTGAGAACAAATTGATAGGGTGAAAATGGGTGAAGTGGTCCTCTGATATAAAAACATTTTGAATTAGAAAATGTGTATATTTTTTACCTCCCCAGGTTTTTGCAAAGAAAATATTTGCACATCCACTTTGTTCAGATGCAGGTGTGACACTCTTGATGAAGGTCCAGAGGGGCCGAAACGTCATGTCAATTTGGATAAAAACTGATGCTGCTGAGCAAGAGCAGAGTGTGGCATTTTTGTTCATGAATGTTTGTTGGTGATTGCTTCATCACCTCCCCAGGTTTAAAAGTTGGAAAAGCAATAACAAAATGGTGTTGGCACTGAGTACTGGGTGCACAGTGGCCTATTTATTTCAGGTCTGATATTATCACGGCTTGAGCGATGAAATGTCACAGACAGTCTGTCCTCTGCCCCACCTGACATGATGATGACACTTCTATTCACACAGTAGTGATCATCATCATCAGCCTGATGTCTGTCAATACATCCAGCCAACCTCACTCCCCTAAAGTCAGAGAGTCTACCATCCAAAAGACAATGGGTGTCTCACAGTGATGGAAGAAGTACTAAACATGTTTACTTAAATACAAGTATCAATACCACAAAAGTAAAAGTTCGGTATTGAAAATTTACATTCTGAACTTGTGAAATGGGACATTCTGCACAACGAGTACTTCTACTTTTGGTACTTTAAGCATATTTTGATGCTGATGCTTTTGCACTTTTACCCAAGTATTTTTTTTAATACGGGACTTCTACTTGTAACAGAGTATATCTACATTGCAGTATTGATACTTTTACTTAAATAAAACATGTGAGTACTTCTTCCATCACTGGTTTCATCCTTACTGTGGTGCCGCTATGATGACTGAATTTCCCTTGGGACCAATAAAGGTCTATCCTATATCCCCACAATTGCATTGCGGGGAGATTAAAATAGGTGTTGAACAGATATTGCAGAGAATGGACTGATGGCTGGCGACCAGAAGTTCTTAATTTGATATGAAGTGATTGATGAGATAAGGGTACAATGTCAAATGGGCTGAATAAATTACTTCAGATCCAGAAATTGATTTGTTTTGTTGCACCAAGTTACAATGGAATGCTTTGCTACTTGTATGACAAACTGTTAAACAAAAAGTGATAAATAACTGACACACAATCGGCAATGATGAAAAAATAAAAAATAAACATGCTTGCATAAATAATTTAATTTGGATTGTAATAATGCATAATACTGTGTGCAATTGCTTTTATCAGGACTCTCCCTGATTCTAAAATGTCTACTCTTTCTCTGTCAGTGTATTTGTCTCTCTGTCAGGGGCTAAGGTAGGCCTGGGCCCACCAATTTGGTTTTTGTGCCCACCCCCAAAAAATATATTTGTATATACATGTCACGCGCACGCACACTGTGCTCGCCCACATTGTGCCTGCTGGCCTAGCTACTAATTAATTCCTGGCTACGCCACTGCTCGCTGTCCCTCTTTCATTCAAGTGTTGTGTGTGTTACTTTCATTCTGAGTCACAGTAGTTGTTGACACAGTTGTGTTACTGTATAATTGATAATCTTGTGTGATTGATGTGACGCAGGGGCGGATTTTAGAAGTTAGGGGCTCCAAGCAAAGCTCAGGTTCGGGGCCCCCCCCATTTTGGGGGGGGGGGGGGGGGCAGGGCGGCTCCCCCCTGCCTCGGGGCTCCACGCAAGTGCCTAGTGTGCCTAGTGCAAATATCCGCCCCTGATGTTCATACCGTATAGGAAATTGGACATAAAGTACAGTACAGGTTCAACAAAATGGATAAATGGAAACAAGGCCGTTTACTCCAGTAAAACAATCGTGGCCTACTGGCAGTTTGCACAATAAATTTGGTCCTTCCAGTGGAGATCGAGATTAGCTCCGGACACACATTACACACACAGACGGACCCTCTTAGAGACTGCTAGACTGCAAAGCCATGCCGTAAAACAAGGGTTCCCAAACTTTTCAGGCCATGACCCCCCCAAAATAATCATATTTTAACCGGGGACCCCCCAACCCTGACAAGCACTTGGAATTGTATAGGAGTTGAGGTGTTCAATTTAGTTTTACTGCCACAGTATTGTGAAAATAGCCGATCTACAAGCTCACAACGCCTCGGCAATGCGAGGCGTTGTGAGCTTGTAGATCGTCTTTTTTCCAAAAATGTGTCACTTTGTAATATTTCACAATTTCGCCAATGTTTGACCTTTTTTTTATAGTATAGTTTGTTGGTTACTGTTGACGTAGTAATGGTCCTACCGTTTTATTTTAGAGGTATTAAAAAGTCCTTAAATTGCCATTTTAGAAATGTGAAGATACCCATGCACTCATACTGTATGTTGGTTAGTTTACCATTGAGTGAGAAGACAATGTTGCACATTAAAGGGATAGTTCACCCATCGATTACCCCCATGTAGACTTGAATCAATGTTTTTTTTTTTTTTTTATCGCATTCCGAAGCCAATAAATTGATGACCAGCGGGACCGGTAGGCAGCGGTTCTGGTTGGAGAGACAAAGGAGACTCCTTGTGTCTCCTACCGGAACCACTGCCGGTCATCAAATTATTGGCTTAGGAATGCGATAAAAAAATCCATGAATTCAAGTCTCCATGGGGTGACTAATCGATAGAAAAAAAAATATTTTGGGGGTGAACTATCCCTGTAAGCTAATCCACCTGGGGACCCCCCCCCCCCCCAAATCATTTGGGGACCACCGGTTTGGAAACCACTTGGCGTTAAAAATATTTTTTTCACAAAGACAGGTTTTATTTTAGCTTGTAGCAAAGCCAACAGTGCAAGTGGAACACTAGGGCCCTGAAAGCATTTTGTCTGTTTTTGCACATGGCTGCACATGACTGAAAGAACATCTCAGGTCCAGAAAGAACAAGGGCAGCAGCGCCTATCTCTACACGGAGACAATAGGCACAAAACTAATTTACCATTTATGCTCTGACCAGCCGTATAGTGTCTGTTCTCCATTCAAATGAAAGAAAGACTATTGTGAGAATATTGTGAGACACAGTTTTTTTTTTGCTGTTGCTCAGTGGTGGAAAAAGCACTCAAACGTTTTACTTTTGTAAAAAGTATCAATACTGCAATGTAGAAGTACGCTGTTACAAGTAAAAGTCCGGAATTAAAAATTTACTTGAGTAAAAGTACAGAAGTAATGGTATGAAAATGTACTTAAAGTACCAAAAGTAAAAGTACAACAATGTTTGAAAATAGCGGATCTACAAGCTCACAACGCGTCGCGATGCGACACGTTGTGAGCTTGTAGATCGGCTATTTTCAAATAGCATAGGTATACAATAGGGCTAAAGTGGTTAATGTATGTTTTATAATGTAATCATTAGGGCTGGGACTCGATTAAAAAAAATTATCTAATTAATTAGAGGCTTTGTAATTAATTAATCTAAATTAATCGCATGTTTAATCGCATATCAATATTTGACCTGAGAAGCAATTTCTTTTCAGTTAAAACAGATTTTGGTATATGAGTGAATCAATGACTGAATACATAAGTTTAAGCAACAAAAAATAGTTCTGCACACAACCGTGTTTTTATCCACGCTTCCATCAGAGTTTTTTAAATCTAAATTTCCAATCCACTGGGCCAAGAAAACCAGTCTGATCGGCTTCTTGTCCCATTGCGTGCACTGGGATGTGTTGGCTGTTGGTTGGTGCACTGGTATGATCGGTACGCCTGAAACTCGTCCAGTGAGAAGGTTCTGTGGTGCATAAACTAAGCGTGATTAAAATGCGATTAATTTTTTTAATCGCGTTAATTTCCTGTAATTAATTAATCTAAATTAATCAGTTAAAGTCCCAGCCCTAGTAATCATATATATCTGCAAAGTAACTAGTGACTACACTTTTCAAATAATTGTAGTGGAGTGAAAGTACAATATTTGCCTCTGAGATGTAGTGGAGTAGAAGTAAAAGTACAGACAATTGGAAATACTCCAGTAAAGTTTAAAAAAAATACCTTGAAATTGTACTTTACTTGAGTAAATGTACTTAGTTACTTTACACCACTGGCTGTTGCTCAGTTGTGCCAAATGCATGCTGCCAGACTATGTCTCTGCATAGCTCTGGCACTTGATTTCAAGGACCCCCACCGCCTTTGCCAGGGCTTATACTGTCACACTGGCCTAGCCTGACACAGACAGGCATGGCCCAGGCATAATTATTATTTTCCCCCACTTCCTTGCTCGCCATTCCATCCTGCTTCCTGTGACAGACTCAGAGAAACAAAGGTCTCCACATAGAGGGACACATTCATAGAAAACACTATGATAATGGTCTGAGCGCCGACCGCAGTGTTGATTTCGTCGTCCAAAAAACTATGACGAAAAATGTTCGTCGACTTCCTTTTTTCACTGACGAAAACTAGATAAAAACTAAGCTACGATGACTAAAACTAAAACTAAATATAGGCTATAGACAATTCCGTCAACAAATAAAAACTAGACTAAAATGTTAGTGTGGGACTAGTGGAGAAGAGATCCAGTAGAACTAAGACACGTTGTTTTATGTTTGGTTGCGCTAGGGTGTGCATGCTGAAAATAGCAGATCTACAAGCTCACAATTCCGCGTCGCGCTGCGACTCGTTGTGAGCTTGTAGATCTGCTATTTTCAGCATGCAACCAAGTGTAAAATCTGAAATTATGAAGCCATCAAGGCACCGCCAAAATACATTTTAGTCAACTAAATCAACTGTAGATTTAGTCGACTATAATCTTATGATATTTAGTCAAACTAGACCATACCCGGTCGACGCATCCGTGGGGGGATATGCGCACATGATCTGGCAACCCGGGAGGCGACATTCTTTCACACATAAACGCTAATAAGAAGCTGAGATTTGATGAAATTCAAAAACGGGCTTCACAGTTAAGTTCAGATGGTAATGGTCAATGGCTGTGTGCAAAATCTGAGCAATTGCTTGCTCCAGCCACTGAGGACAACCGGGTAGCTTCACCACTACAGACAGCCTCACCACTACAGAGGTTACTAGAATTATAGTAGGATAGTAGGATAAAACTAAACGGTAAAACATTACAGATGACTAAAATATGACTAAAATGGAATTTTATTCAAAAGACAATGACTAAAACTAAATAAAAATGTGCTGTCAAAATCAACACTGGAGCACCGAAACATCCACTCTCCGTGTCACTTTTTGCACCGTTGTAATGAACAGATTATATATTTTTGCATCCAAAGAGCGTCAGCGTTTGTTTGTCAGTCAGTGTGCAAGCCTTTTCTGTTGTTTATGGGCTTATTATGCTGGCCTCTCGCACCTTGAGCCTTGAGTTTAGAGCGCAACCTTTTCTATCGTATTGATTTTCACGCATTTGATCAGAAACAGAAAAGGTTGTCTCAAATCTTTTTATTCTCATTAGCAAAAACAGGTGCTCCAATGAATATTGGAAATTCATTTTACATGAATTAAATTAGGATGAACAAGAAAGGGCCGCTCATATATCTCTGCCAGGCTGGGTAGTCTACCCAGGGCTCCAGGGCCCTTCAACATATGCATTCATAATGTAGTGTTTTTGTAAGAAATAGACCCTACCACTAATTGTGGAAGCCAATTACAGATCACTGCATGGTTTGCAAGGTTATCCGCAAACACACACGCATGTGCTCTCTCTCACACACACACACACACACACGCGCGTGTGAAATTATATCATATCCGTCTTCGGCCTGGCGTTGATAATTAATTACAGTAAATTAGCAGACCGATGTGTTGATTTTTCTTTGGGACCCTGTACCTGAACCAAAATCCCATAAGGGAACATTATAACCACCATGCAGGGCATGTCATTGGCTGCACGGAATCAGTCACATCTCAGTGAAACACCTCTCCCCAAAACGTTGCAACAAATCACACAAACGCCGTCTGTCATGTTTGACACGAGCATTGACTCTCCCTCCTCCATCGACCCACAAGTCTGTCAAGTAAGTGTCTGAAACCAATCAGTGCCACGTGTATAACCCAAGCCAAAAGGCTCAGCTGGGCTTTGTGCTGGGAAATGGACTGCTGCACGGGCTCTGCCAAAAAAAGCCTTCAAAGTCATTTCTCCCGATCAGAGTCTTGGGGATTCTTGTTAATCCGCCGTACCCATCATCTATAAATAACTGGCACTCTTGTGGAGAGGCCAGTTAGAACGAGAGGTTGGAGGCTAGACACTTTGTAAGGGCCTATCGTTCTTCATTTCTGGTCTGTTGCGCAAAGCAAATTGGTAGGAGGACAGTGGGAACAGGTGGAGGAAAGTATGTGTGTCGGACGTCGATGGGTGAGTGGTGGCAAAAAAAATAGACAGGGGTTTGTAGACAGGGGTTTGCTATTTCCGTGAAAGCTCACACGCACATTCCCACTAGGCCGAGGAAGAAATGCCACTTGAAAATGTTCAAATCAGCCTCATGGTGGCGCTATAAAATGCCGATTTGCGTTTTATAACTATAATTGCACCGATCTGCGTGAAACTTTGCACGCATACTCCCTAGCGGCCAAGGAAAAACATCTGCCCTGCATTTTTCACATTAGCCTTTTATAGCGCCACCAGGAGGCCGACTTATGTAAAACACACTTTTTTAGATTAAGCCTTCACATTTTATCCAAATTTTACACAAATCGTTACACATGATCTCTATAGTCATGTGATCAAGATGGATATGTTTGATTTTTCATATTCCATCCTGATTGGCTAACATTGACATTTAAAGTTTGCAGGAGTAGCCCGTTTTGAACAAAATGCCGCAAATCATGAACGCAGCGTCTGATTGCGGTGGAACTTTGAACGCACATTTGCGTTGAAGAACAAACGCCACCCTTTTAACATTGCCCTATTACAGCGCCACCAGGACGCCGATGTTTCTTTTTTATATTACTCCTACAAATGTTGTCCAAACATCATGCAAATCAGTACACCTTATCTCTTATATCAAGATGGATCTGTCCGATTTTTTATATTCCATCCTGATTGCCAATTCCGAACATTGCTGCCCACAATAACCTACCTGACCTGGCGGAGACCTGTGCTCCGAGGAGCACTTTTTCTAAAAAATGCATTGGCTTTTTTGGAGCTCTCCTCTACTACGCCCTATAGTGGCCATGTCGTTATAGGAGACAATTCTCAAAGATTTTCACTAATACCGAAAAACTAGCAGATCTACAAGCTAGCTCAGCTACTTTTAAACAGATGTTGAATGAAAGCTGATTTTTAGGACTTTTTAACTGAGCAAAAGTTTTCCAATTTTTTATGCCATCAATAATGTACAAATCTTTTACTGTCAACGTGTGCATACTAAATTCCAAATATGTGAAGCAAGTAATTTATTTAGTGCCGCTGTTTTTTTCTTAAACTTGGAAGACACCAAGGGCTACACTTCCCAGTCAAAAGTCTAACACTTGGTAACAACACGGCCTTGTTATGATAGGCAGAGAGGATTGTGTTTGTTCCACGTCACCGCATCGCCAGATATTTGTTTGTTTGTTGTTAGAGATGGTTTAATATATCACAGAGGGCTAAGGCGATTAAACAAGCTAATACTTATTGTGGTATTAATTGCTTAAGAGGTTCATTAAAATGCATACCAAATGGGGTGCACAGTACACACCTCCTGTAGGATTCAATATGGCTGATATTATCAATACTCAATAGAGAGACTGATTCAGTTCTATACACACGTCTGTGCACACGCTAGTCGGTCTAGGTTTAATAAGATCCTTGTAATTACAGTTCCTGTCACCTTTCGTTACCAATAGTCGTCTCAGCACAACCACATCTGCCACATTCATTTACAATTACTTATTACCCTTTTAAAAGAAGATCCCCCACAAAGCAAGAATTATGTAATATGTTGTGTAATATAAATCCAGTTAATAGGCTTTTATGCTAAAGGTGAATGGTGTTATTAAATAGAAGGATTAGACAGGCTGGTGTAAAACATTGCAGTGGAGCCTTCTATGTACTGTATGCAGTATACATGTCTGGAAGATTGAACCATTTCCTATTTTTGCTGTTTTCTGTCTTTGTCTAATCTCTCTTCGTCGTCATCTCGTTTTAATATTCAGAACAGAATGTGGTAAGTTACTAATTGGCAATATTGTGGGCTTGAGAGGGAAAGCTTCATGCCTTGAGGCAGTTGGTTCTCAAACGGTTTGCACATGTGCTATATGAGACAAGTCCAGGTGTGCCTTGGGCAGTGGGTGTGTTCTAGGTTCTTTCGGAGGGCATACTATAATTCATACATGGGCAACTTGCGGCCCGGGGGCCACATGCAGCCCCCACCTTCACTTATTGCGGCCCGCAGGTTAATATCGGAATACTGATATATTAATGATTTCAGCTGTTCCAATTGCAAACATGCAAACATGACCCGCTTTAATTACTCCAGTCTATACTAGTGGTAGACTAGTATTACAATTCTATTGCCTTTTTTATGTCCAATGTTTTTTTGTTTAAGTTAATAAAGTTAAACACAGAATATGGAGCGCACACCTGTGTTGCTGAGGTGCTGGCCACGGCAGATAATAATGTTGAAATGGATGAGGCCGCACAACTCTTTAGCCACGATGCATAAAGTTTAATGAAATGAAACCAACGTTTCGACAAATATAGTCTTCCTCAGGGTTTTGAGGTCAAAACCCTGAGGAAGACTATATTTGTCGAAACGTTGGTTTCATTTCATTAAACTTTATGCATCGTGGCTAAAGAGTTGTGCGGCCTCATCCATTTCAACATAAGTTAATAAAGTTAACATAAGTATAACTAAATGCATTTTAAATTGTTACTTTTCAGGATTCCAATTCAAAAGTTGCTAAAAAAAAATCTGGATTCCAATTCGGGAGTAGCAAAAATAGTAGATCTATAGTAGATCTACAAGCTCAAAACGCGTCGCACTGCGACGCGTTTTGAGCTTGTAGATCTGCTATTTTTGCTACTTTTGTGTGACATAGAATAGTCCAACAGTATATGAAATGTGGCCCTCTGGAGTGAGTGTGGAAACATAGTGGCCCTCTCCATCATCAAAGTTGCCCGCCCCTGCTATAATTATTCCCTCCCCACGTGCACATGCACGTGCCGAAGGAAATAACTGCTCTATTGTTAAGTAGTTGTCACCGCAAGACAATAGTCCAACTGCGTATCAAATACGCTTCCTCGGACTGTTTCTGGATGGCTACTCTTGGCTACGAAAATGTTCTGTAAACTACGGATATAGCGTATAACACGGTAGAGCACACCACTGGCTTTGGGATTTAAATGGATATTTCGCTTGTAAACATGTTTGGGGTCATTTCAACGTCTAATCAGGCTTCTGTGTTTCACCACAGCCAGTTTTTAAGTTGCTTGGTTCAGTATTTATACCGAATACCGTACCCTTCAGGTCTGGAGGGCAGAAGCTTCCCGTTCTAAACTTTTGGCCTTGCTTATAATTACTGCCTCTCTATATCACAGCTGGTGGAAGAGATAGTCTGGCATGTCATTATAGGTGAAAAATGTAATAATTTGTAAAGCTTACAGTAACCACAGGTCCGTTTTACTAAGTATAAAGGGTCTGAGTTGCATTGTACTTTGAAATCCCCCCCCCCCCCCCGATCTACAAGCTTGTTAGCTTTTTTTGGTGAGTATAACCCTCCAGAATAAGGGCTGCAGGGGTTCAAGTGGTTAAGATACTGTATGGATCAGGTGGTCCACTGATGCTGGAGGAAGGCTCACCTTTAGAGGAGAGCAGTGTTGCCATGTCTGCTTATTATAAACGACTTTGGGCTCGTTTTTCTATAAAGTCGCTTGTAAATATTGGTTGCTGCAAGTTGCGTTTTTTGTGTAGTTGCTTATTTGGGCTTGCTTCCTAATGTTGTTTAAACCAGTGGTTCTCAAACATATTTGTGTTGTTAAAATGGTTCAAAAAACATTCAAAATGTTTGGGTTTTTTTTTTCAATATTTGTTAGAAAAATAGAAAATCTATAAGCTTGTTGTGAGCTTGTAGATTGGCTGTTTTCAAATAGCCAATTTATATAGTTTTAAAGCCTATAGTCGCTTCTTTGGGGCTTGTTTTCATAAACCTGGTTGCTTATTTCTCTCTCAAAATCTGAAGTACATGGTTACGGCACACTAAGAACTGCATCCTGTACTCTTTCAATACTCAATTTAACCCTCTGTAGCCTTCCTGAGGAGCACTGCTATTGCCGTTTACTAATGATTTCCAATGATGAACCTATAATTAGTTATAGGTGGGCTAATTGAAAATGAATTGAACTGCAAATGCAAACTGTTTGCATCCTCATCAAAATGTGACTACTACAATAAATGTAGAATTGGATACTACATGTTTGTGTCCAAAAATAATAGTTGGTAAAACAGTATAATGGTTTGTGGTCATTGAATGGTTCCTACAAGCTGACATTTGTTAGCATCAAATAGGAAGAACAAAACAAAGAATGGAATCAGCTCAAAGCAAAAGTGGGAAAAGGTGGGACTTGAGCTGTTTTTTAAAGCTACAGTATGGTTGTTGCCTGTCTTATACTGTAATGGGAGTTTGTCCCAAACCGTTGGCCCATAGAAGCAGAAAGCTGCTTCACCATGTTTTTTTACAATTCATTTTTGGCACAATGAGGAGGTCAGCACTAGATGACCACAGGGGACGGTTTGGAACATATTTGAACAGGCTCAAAAGGTAGGAATTAAGGTGCTAAACAATTAAGTGCCTTAAAAACAAGTAAAATGTTTTTTTAATCAATCCTAAATGTTACCAGGAGCCATTTTGTTTTTAAAAAAAAATATGGTTGCCACATTCTGAAGTTGTAATCTGTCCAGGAAAAAAGTGCATTAGTAGTCGAGCTGTGAGAAGACGAAAGCGTGAACTAGTGTTTTTGCATCCGCCAGGCTCTAATTCTAGCAACGTTTCTGAGATGAAAGCAGGCAACCTTAGTGACATTATTTTTGGGTGCATTCAATTTCAACTCAGAATTAAGAAAGGATCGAAGGAGAATGTCCAAAGATACTCATGCATGCAGGAGCACATTCATTTATAGACAAATTGAATGCCATCATCATACGTTGTAGATGGTCTTAAATGTATCTGTACATCTCTAGAAAAAACTAAAGGAGAGAGGGAGGAACAGACAGAAAAACTGCACAATTAGATATCTATTTACATGCTTTGAATGATGAGGATGATGAGGATGATGAAAATGGTGATGACAATGATTAATGCTTGTTTGCATAATGGCACAAAGTATGGAAGAGCGAGATCCAATCAGGGAGAATAAGTGAACATGCCCAGCCTGAAATGGAAGGGTAGCCACGGCTACCAGATTGCATTATATTCCATCCATCAAGAATTGCTGTTCCGTAGACGTAATCTTTTTTTTATGTATAAAAATGAAGACATCAGAAGGAGAGGGACGTGTTCAGTTCAGTTCACCGTGAAACCCAAGACGGAAGGACCTGGTATACCTTTCTGATGAATTAACTCATTATAAAACCTGAGGCCGATTCTACAAATGCATTCTAAATCAGTATAGTTCTCGCAGCACGAAGTGGCGTGCTTATATATATATATATATATATATATATATATATATATATATATATATATATATATATATATATATATATATATATATATATATATATATATAGCTAAAATCTAAAATTACACATTTGCTTTCCCGGTTTTAATGAATTAAAACAAAACTTTTTCGTACCAAGGACCCCCCAAAATGATATATATATTTGGCTGCAGACCCTCCATCTGAAAATGTTTTGTGCCAGGGACCCCACAGAAGAGAAGAGTTGTGTAAAAGAAAAAACGTTAAAGATTTAAAAAAAAAAAAGAGCAGTACAAGCTCGCGGCACGAGCTTAATGAGTTAAAACACATTTCCTCTGGAATCCATAGCACTCCAATCACGACTCTGATCTAATCACAGGTATAAAACATGAAACAAATAACACAGTGTATGAATGCGCCTGCATGTGCTCTCTTGTGTTTTACGAGGCCACATTTCTTCCACTCTTCCTTTGGCTGACAGTGATGCAATCGGAACCATGCAGCGCTTCCACGTAATGCCTTGCGTGGATAAAATGCCCCGTGGCACCTCTGTGCTCCTGAGTTGGGAATACCATGGGTGTCAGGGCAATCAGCGCTACTTAAAGGCATAAAACCAGTGGCTCCCTCCTGCTGTTGACCTGTTTAGCCCACTGCACTCGAACCCCTGATCCAGGCTGTCACCTGGGGAGTGCACGCAATACGTCCTCCGCTGCCTTTGAAACCAATTAAAGCCCCGTGCTCTATTATTTGAAAGTCCATTAACAGCCATCAAGCTCAAGCAGGGGAAGTAATGGTATATCACTAATGATAGTCAGATCGCTCTTTCTCTGAGGAATTACTCGATAACGGTTGCATTTCACTGCGTTATCCCGGGCCAAGTACGTCTTTGACGGAAGCATTCGTCAAAAGGTTTTCACTCTTGATGGCTGGGGCAACCGTCATTTTGTCTCACGGAAGGACACACATTACAGAACGTCAGATTAAATGAAATCAAAACTTTGACGTTAAGGTGAAAAATGGCCCATTTTGATTGCTAACATCCCAAGGATCAGCACGGGTCCCCAAGCCCAGGTTTGGAATGTGCTACAGTATCTGCAGTAGGCTATATAGGCCAACCACAGTGTGTTTTGCAGGCATCATATCTCCACAGTGCTCCGTACGAATCCCCGGAGTCGAGCAGACGTCAAAGCTCACTATGGGCTCATGGTTTAAGCATGTCAGCAGTGACTAAAAGATCACTTGTGCATGGTGCTTTAATGACAGACCCCATGTCGCGATAATAGCTTGTGTTCTCTTTTTTGCCCTCCCCCATGCATGTTCATCCTCTGGGGGGTTTGGTAAACGGAGCTTACCCCCCCCCCAACCCCCAACCCCCCAATCCCCTCCGCACTAATTCCACAGATCCATGTTTCGGGGGCTGCCTCTCCCCTCCGCTTCAGCGGTTGATCCATTGGTGGTCGATCTTGCAGTAAATGTTTCCCTATCCCAGCCCATAAACAATACAATACCTTATAGTTGTTGGCTCAGCAGCGTTCATGCGCAAACACGTTCTCGAAACAGACAAGATACCAATTTGTCAATTTCCCAATTCTTGCTCAGTGTAGCAAATAGCCTTTTTTTTTCGTCCCCCCCGTCTTATTTTCTGTCTCGAAGATCAATAGTCTTCCATACCTGCAGGGAAACGAGTCCAACGAGATGCTATGGATAACCCCCCCTCTGACTTTTACAGCAATATTAGACACGGATTACACATACAAGCAAGGAGATTTATGTACCAGTAATAAATGGCCCCGCAGTAGCCGACAGCAGTCAGTGGTCTATAATGCTCCGGCTATTGTGTATCTAAAATGAGTCATTCACTTTATTTATGGCTTCCTGATGACACTGACCGTAAATAAGCTTTGCATAATACACAGAGCTCTGTGTTGTGAGTGAATTACCAGAGACGAGATGGCATAAAATGCCATTTCCCCTCATTATTGTCCGTGCCGAGCCATTTTTCTACCCGCGGATAGCTTTTGCGTTGCGTTTACATACATTCCTATGTAAAGAACATGGTGCTTAAGTTTTTTTCACCCTGACAGTGGTACAATGAGATTATGGGGAGATGGACTGGGTCATAATGATGACCATTTCAGTGTGTCTCTTAGTCCCAGATATGAAGAATGACTGTGTTCTGTCTCTTCCTTCCGTCTCATTATGATACTCCACACCAATCAATGGACAGCAGGCCTCTCTATCTCCAAGTGTCATGTTTAATGAACACACAATTCACTCATTTACAGACTGAGAAATAAGCCAGAAAGGGGGGGGTGCATGGAGAAGGAGTGAGAGAGAGGGTGGAGCGGAGGATGAGAGAAAATGAAAAGGAACAAGTTGACAAATGAAACGGCAGGGAGGGGAAGAATAAGAGACAAAGAAAGAATGGGTGACAGAGAATGATTTAGAGAGAAAACGAGTAGAATCCATTAGGGGGGGTGTAGGTGTTAGCGGAGGGAAATGGGCAATTCGGCGGCCTGTTGGCTTCACGTGTCTCCAAGGACGTCGAGGGCATTTTATTTTACTTTTTGGGGGTTTTTTTGTTACTTTATTTCGGTTAATTCTGTACAAAACATGTACTCCATGAAGTGTAGATGTCAGAGTTTTTTTCTTTTTCTTCTACTTTTGTACTTTTACTTGTAACAGAGTATGTCTATATTGCAGTATTGTTACTTTTTCTCAAGGAAAGAACTTTTTCCACCACTGCTCACTGAAAAGCTAACAATACGATGCATGTGTCACGTTGTTAGGGTGGAGTCAACAACACTTCACACTTTATATGGGCTTTTTCTCAAAGAAGCATCAGAGTGATGCTGTTATTTTGGTCAGACCTGTTTTGCCAACAATATTGGTACTGATAATGTTTCCAAGGCCAGCTATACCGTATGTAAGGCTGGCAATAGGGCGAACATGAGAAACATGGGACGGAACATGAAAAATGCATTTATGGTCCTCGTCCCCTGTCGTGTTCCTTCCATGCAACGATGGGGTCTGTTGTTAGCCATGCCCGTAAGTGCATGACAACACGCATGTAAAATGGAGCCCTCCATTTTTGCATTAGCACAAGCAAGTTCGTATACTGTATATGTGCTGACGCTTTTGATATTGCTGTTTTTCTAGGGAGAATCTTCAAGACAGAATGCCTGCCGGCGGGAACGTTGCCGCCCGATTTCGTCGACCGCGCCGACCCGCGCGGCCCCTATGGAGAGAGGGCAATCCTTTTTTCAAGGTAAGGATGTGTATCCCTGAGCTGAAAAGAGCCAAGTCAACAATCCCCCTGGAATGCATTAGAGACTCATCAACGTTTGGCCTGGCTGAGAACCATCAGCTCAGCTCTTTTGCTCGGCTGTCCCTCGTGGCAAACACATACTCATTAACCCGTTCAATCCGGGAAACGCATCCGTGTCATTTTAAGATTTCTTTGGCTATTCAAAAATAGCAGATCTACGAGCTCATAGCGCGGCACCGAGTGCCGCGCTATGAGCTCGTAGATCTGCTATTTTTGTTAGGGTTGTCCGATATTGGCTTTTTTACCGATAACCGATATACCGATATTGTCCAACTCTTAATTACCGATACCGATATCAACCGATACCGATATATGCGGGGATTATTGTGATTAGGGTAAGCTCAAATTTCATATCACACACACCATATACAGTAAGAACTCCTGTAACTTATTTATAAAGCAAAAAAAAAAAAAAAAAAAAAAAAAAAAAATTTTTTTTTTCAAAAACCGATACCGATATTTTCCCGATATCAATTTTTATGCTAATATCGGCCGATAATATCGGGAGGCCGATAATATCGGACATCCCTAATTTTTGTTTTATCTTGATTTTTTTTGCAAATATTTGAATATATATATACATACATTTTAACTCAAATCTTTGCTTCTGGGGGTCCCTGGAACAAAATATTTTGAGATGGGGGGGACAAATACATTGATTCATTTTGGGGGTCCTTGACATGTTTGAGAACCACTGATATATAGCAGCATAAGTAAAAAAAAAAAAAAAAAACGTTAGGATTTAGAAGACATTTGTAGAATCCCCCAGAAGCAAAGATTTGAATTAACAATGTTTGCTTTAAAACTATATTTATCCAAAGATTTTTTTTTTGCAGATCTACAAGCTCTTGTATATCTGCTATTTTTCAATAGCCCCAAAGAAATCTAAAAATGACACACAGACGCGTACCCGGCCTTAATGGGTTAAACAACTTCCCTAACAGTCCGACATGGTGAGAGGGAATTTTCAGCAGCCTCCAGTGGTTCACAGAGCCACGGAACTGCAGCCTGAAAACTATTGATCCGCCCCAGTCAGAAGAAGAAGTGCGATTAGCGGCTGATCAGTGATCATGAAAGCGTTTGTGTTGAGCACCAGCTCGTTATGCAGATGATCGCATGGTGCATTCTAATAGAACTTTAGTTTTGGTTTTGTTATTTTAGTTTTTTTTTTTCTTTCAACAAGATCAGTGTCTGGAACGATTGCTTATTGGTCCCCAGGAGCCAGTGAGAACAAAGCAGCAAGAAACATTGTCTGCTTCTTGTAGGGGTGTGCCGATATATCGTCCCGCGATATATCGCGATACGTTTTCGCGACGATATGTATCGTTTTGGGAAAAAAAAATATCGTTTTTGAAAAAAAATCATAATAATCAGGCATGCAAACGGCCCCGAAGTGAAAAGAGTGACAACATGTTTTTTTTTCGGGTCAGGTGTCATACTATTTGGATTCAAAACGGCTATTGTAGCTGAAAAGCTACAAGTTTGCATGTCTGAATAATGCAAAAACAGAATTATTTGTTTGCATTTTCTTTTTTTCTCCTCCATATATTTTCATAATAAAAAAAGTGCGTATTGTATCGTATCGAAATCGTATCGAAGTTGTGAGCCAAATATCGTATCGTATCGTTTCGTGAAATTAGTGTATCGGCACACCCCTAGCTTCTTGTGTTTAACATTCTCCTTTTGTTTATATTCTACTTTTTGTGTATAACTGAAAAAATGAATAAACATTGAATCATAAAAAAAGAGAAACATTCTCAACGGTGACATTGACCTGAATCTAGCCTTTCACATTTCTGACTACGTTGGTAAAGATTTAATGTCGCATATCATTAACCTCGCTGCTACCGAGGGGGATGGAGGCCCAAGGCCTCGGCAAACTTAGAATCCATGCCGATTTAAATCTTCTGTTCGGTCCTGTAAAGTAGTCCATCAGACTTTCCCAGGGGAGGCATGTGACGAGATTTATTTTTTTCAATTCAGTGAAGGTCATTGGTTTCGCGGTCGAGGTCATCCCCTGGATAGATCCCCTGGTGAAAACTTTATCAATCCATCCATCACTCCATTACTCTCTCTCTCTCTCTCTCTCTCTCTCTCTCGCTTTCCCTCTTCATTCCTTTCCATCTTTTTTTCCTCCCCTGTCTCTCTCTTTCGTTGAATTTTTCACTCCGGATCCGTTCTCGTCGGCTTTTGCTGTCTTCCCTATAGCTCTCCCCCTCTATCTCTGGCCCAGCCGCTACAAAGCCTGTGCTTGGTCAGGGAATCCAGCGGGACGCAGTCACAGGATACTCTCACGCACACACACACACACACACACACACACACACACAGACACACACACACACACACACACACACACACACACACACACACACACACACACACACACACACACACACACACACACACACACACACACACACACACACGTTTGTATTACTATACTTGTGAGGACATCAACACTTTAGGACAGCCATGTTATGAATCCCATTTTAAAATAATAATTGCCCTTTTTAACCGTAAGCCTAAAGCCGAAAAACAGCTGATCTATAAGCCCACAACGCGTCGCGCTGCGACGCGTTGTGGGCTTATAGATCAGCTATGTTTCGGTGCATGACACTGGCACGCAACTAAGTATAAATCATGTTGAACTCTAATTTCAATCCCTAAACCTAACCTCTAAATGTCTAATCCTAACCTGAATGTTTTTCTAATTGTAAACGTATCTCTAAAAAAAACATTTTTTTTTGTGAGGACCAGGAAAACTGTCCTCACAATGTATATTTCTTCAAATTCTACTATACTTGGTCCTCGCAAGTATAGTAATACAAACACACACACACACACACACACACACACACACACACACACACACACACACACACACACACACACACACACACACACACACACACACACACACACACAATGCATTATTCTGATAAAATGGAAATGAAAAAAAGTTAAAGACAGAAAAAATAAATAAATAAAATGCATCCACATAGAATGGAAGCATATAGCCGTACATGCTTGCTGGTGCACACACACACACGCACGCGCACGCGCACGCACACGCACACACGCACACACACACGCACACACGCACACACACACACACACACACACACACACACACACACACACAGTTGCCCTCTTCATTGCACAAACAAGAAGCCCTTGGACCAGAAGAAGGGGAGAATGGGGATTTCAGCTCACCTCTACATCTGAAAATCACTTGACCCCGTTCTGTTTGCAGGCAGCGTTGCAAGATTTAGCGAGAGAAACAAGCAACCAGGTCTATGAAAACAAGCCCAAAAGAAGCGACTTAGGCTACAAGAGACCTTTAAACCAATATACATCGGCTATTTGAAAATAGCCGATCTACAAGCTCACATCGTGTCAAGTCCAAGTCCAAAAAAACGCAACCCGCAATGCTATCAATATTTATAAGCAACTTGACAGAAAAACAAGCCCAACGTCGCTTATAATAAGCTGACATGGCAACACTGTTTGCGGGCTGCATCTCTTAAGTTATTCATGTATGCAATCACACCTCACACCCATGGGTTCAACATATCTCACTGCTTCCAGGGAGGGAAAGACTGGGAAACATGCACTCCATAATTTCCCTTCAGACTTATGTTGTTTTTTGGTACATTTCCTGACATCGCTGCATTACTGTGGAGAATTTATGTATTTATTTTTGGCTTAGTTGTTTGACTGGCGCCATACTGCCTTCTACACCATGATAGCTGCTCTGCCAAGGGGTGGGTCTGGTTGCCACGGGCAACCGATGCCATCATCTCCATCTGTTTTTATAGCTCCGACTAACTTATTCAATTAGAGTTTCAATACAGGGCTTAAATAGCAACATAGAGTTGACCGTTTCTTTACAAGAACTTTCATTCTGAAATGTTTAATTTCACAAAGTTAGTGAAACCTGACACTGAAGAAGCAAAACCTCAGCCCCGATCTGTACAACTGTATCTTATATGTCAGCGTCACACGCAAATCAGACAAAAGGAAACGGTGTAATTCTCAAAGCAATGAAATGCACCCTTAACTGCGCTGCCAAGCAAATAACATCTCGGTGATCCGGTGCTATTTGCACATATTTAAATGAGCTGATACTCATATGCGTAGCATACGTTTGGCATGAAATCAGCCCCTTTCTATGCAAATGAGCCTCATTAAAATAAAGCCCGGCTACACCAGTCCTAATAGCCACACGACAAAAATAGTCTTCAATTATTCTTAGTATCTTCATAGAGTTGATGTAACTGATGTGTGTATCTATAAGGGTTGTCATGCCCAGATTTCACCCGGCAAAGGCATCGTTATGTCAGTCACGCTCATGCACAGCTCTTTTGAAAGAGAATATAACTTTTTGATTTAAGTGAGACCGAAATCATTTTAATTCCATGTCATACTTTGCCATGTGTGTACAGGAGCTTTCAGCCTGCAGTGTCCAAGCATTAAGCAGCCAAGCAACCAAAAACAAAGGGGCGGGAAAGCCAGAGAGGGGGAAAAAAAGTGTTTCCCCTACTTTCACACACAACCCAATTTTGGATTTGGAAGCCATCACGTTGAATACTAATTTGGTTGTGTCATACCAACTCTGCCTCAAGGACAGTGGTGTAGATTTGAAGTACATTTACTCAAGTACTGTACTTAAGTACAATTTTGAGGTATTTTTAGTTTACTGGAGTATTTCCAATTTTCAATACTTTTACTTCTACTCCACTACATCTCAGAGGCAAATATTGTACTTTTACTCCACTACAATTATTTGAAAACTTTAGTTACTAGTTACTTTTTAGATTTTAATTGTTATTACAAAACATACATTAACCACTTCAGCCCTATATATATTTCGGCCATTTGAAAATAGCCGATCTACAAGCTCACAACGCAACGCATTGTGAGCTTGTAGATCGGCTATTTTCAAATGATTTGTATACATTTGAAAACTTGAAATGGGACATTTTGCATAATGGGTACTTTTACTTTTGATACTTTAAGTACATTTTGATGGGCATACTTTTGTAAAGTAAATTTTGAATTACGGACTTTTACTTGTAACGGAGTAGGCTACTTCTGCATTGCAGTATTGATAGTTTTACTTAAGTAGTTTGAATACTTTTTCCACCACTGCTCAAGGACTGGTGGGTGTATATACAGTACTGCCAGAGCATTATCACAACGTATTCATATTCATTACAACATGAACGAGACGGCTGCTTGTTATACTTCCATTAGGTGCACTGGGCCTATGCTATGCTAGCTATAATCCTTCCCATAGTATTGCTGATGAATTGCTGGGAGTCAACTTACTCTGTACAATTACATTTACCCACTATAACCACTTCAAAAGCTTGACACCAGGCATCTCTGCGGGAAAGTTCTCAATGTGCATTTTCTAGGTCAGTTATTACGCACTTTTGTGTTCTCTTCAGTGGGCAGATTGTTTTGATTTCATTTCAGAGCTCTGTTTTCTGACCTTTGATGCAAGGTCTCTAGTATGAATAAAGCCTGATTTATACTTTTGTCATACGACGGTGTATAAGCAAGCCAACTAACCCCTAATTACTCCAGCGGAGTTGGTCGTTGACCGATGGTAAAACACTATACAACCCATTAAGACCTGGAACGCTTCTGTATCACTTTAGATTTCTTTGGCTATTCAAAAATAGCAGATCTACAAGCTCATAGCACGGCACCGAGTGCCGCGCTACGAGCTTGTAGATCTGCTATTTTTGAAAAATCGTGAAAAAATATTTTTTTGGTTTTTTTTTCAAAAAACTGTTAGGATTTAGAAAATGCTTAGAAGCGGCCTCAGGTCTTAATGGGTTCGGGACAACACATGAATTGAATTGAATATTTTTTATGAAAATAAAATGATCAATGCATTTGGCGATGAATGGATCTGCTTTAGGTACTCTGAGGACGGAGCATGCTACTACACACCTCCCCTACCAATAGGGTAGCCTTCTGAATCGCCCCACGGTAGCTACATAAACGTACGTCCAAAACAACGGTAGCGGTTGGGGTGGCGGAGGGCAAGCAGTGATCTTATAGTATAGAAGCAGCAGCACAGACAGCAGCCAAGCAGCAGCAAACAACCGCAAACAAGTAATGAGCAAGTTTCCCAGTTTAAATGGGATGCCGC